>NC_041392.1:281499980-281510019 GCF_002162155.2 Triticum dicoccoides | reverse complement strand
CCACTCCTCTCGCCAGCGGGAGCCGCACTCCGGTGAGCTCCCTCGCCGTCCGGCGCCGACGTCCACCGCCCCGCCGCCTCTTCCTCGACTCCGGCCACGCCACCACCTCGCCTCCCCGCCTCTTCCTCGTCTCCGGCCGGTGACCTTACTCCGGTGAACAGTAACTCTGGTGCCGATGAACCTCGTAATCCACGCCAGATCTGGATCTGAGAAGTTTCGGTTGACTTCCCCCCCCCCCCAAACCCTAGATATTTTGCATACTTTGACGCAGCATAACATCCTCATCGTGGCTCTGTTTCGTGCGTGTAGCATATCAAAATGTTCGTCTCGACGAGTACATCATTTCATCTCATTGCATCATTTTCATTTGAGCTCATCTTGATGACTGAAATGCTGTTGGAAGAGGGCTATGTGATGATAGTTTCAGATATGTTTCAGCAAATGCTATGATTAATGTGTGTATGCTATGATCCTGAGCTCTACATGTGTTTTGAAGAATGCCATGCCATCTTTACAGGGGTGTATGCCATGTATTTTTGTGATCTCTGTGGTGACTAGCACAAGCATGCAAAGTAGCTTACTCAAGGATGCTGATTTCAGAGACTTAGAATTTCACTAAGTCCTTGCCCTGTCATTATTTTTATGCCATATGTTCATGTTGTTTCCTAGTGATCCATGCCTCTTTTGAGCATGATCAGTAAGGATGTTTTGTAGATAATGTTGTGCTCTATCCATCCATGTCTTTGTTTGCAATTATGGAGCACCCTAGCTTGAGTCAATCGAGCTCTACTTTTGCTATAAAATGTTCCTGGCAGATTGTTAACATGTTTAGCAATTTTGCCGAGCTTGTTGTTGTTGATCCGTGCATGCTATGATGTTGTTCTTGCCATGTCTAGCTTCTATGCCATGTCTACTTTCTGGGTGTATGCTTAGTTAATCATGCCATGCTTTGTAGTGAGTGCATCGAGCTCGTAAACATGCCTACTCGTTATCTGTTTTGCCATGCTCCAGTTTTTCACCAAGTCTGAATCTGTTTATGTTTTTGCTATGTTCACATGCTTGCAATTGTATTTTCTGATCCCTTTTGGCTCATGGTCACTAAGGGACTTTTGTTGTATGATTTGAGTAGCTTCATGTCATGCCTTGCTTTGCCATGATATGTTCTTGTAGCATATAGTTATCGTGCTCTAAACATTGCTTCCTGATGTTAAATTACTGACATGCTGTTAATTTCACTAAGTCTGAAACCTGTTATCTTTTGCTCTTTTGCCATGCTTGTTTGAACCTGCTATTGAGT
The DNA here is from genome assembly GCF_002162155.2 of Triticum dicoccoides. Taxonomy (NCBI): domain Eukaryota; kingdom Viridiplantae; phylum Streptophyta; class Magnoliopsida; order Poales; family Poaceae; genus Triticum; species Triticum dicoccoides. The sequence continues at coordinate 281,508,722 of NC_041392.1, read as the reverse complement.
GAACTAGCCGTAGCTCAGTGTTCATCTTTTGTCAAGAATCATGAGTGGATCCCTGCCATGTATTTTGTTGCCATGTTTGAGTGCACTAGCTATTTATCTTCATGCATTTAGATGGTCTCGTGCTGAATTATCGCAGACCGGTGCCATATTTGTTTTGCTTGCCATTTCCAAACCATGCATCCGATTCCGGTGATCTTTATATCGATTTCGACCGAAATCACCTCACCTTTCCAGTGGCACTCTTGGATTTCCATGCTGAGGCCAGGTTCAATCATTCCTTTCCAAATCTTACATATGCATCACATGTCGCATGCCGCATATCATACCATGTTTGCATCATGTTGCTTGAGCATTGCACGTGGTTGATTGTGTTCCTTTTGTTTCTTGTTCTTGCTTGGGTAGAGCCGGGAGACGAGTACGTGAATGAGGAGCCCGTTGAGTACGCTTACGAGGATTAAGTTGACTCTGAGAACTTTGCAGGCAAGATGACCATACCCTCGAAATCACTTCTATCTTTGCTTGCTAGATGCTCGCTCTTTTGCTATGCCTATGCTACGATACCTACCACTTGCTTATCATGCCTCCCAAATTTCCATATCAAACCTCTAACCCACCTTGTCCTAGCAAACCGTTGTTTGGCTATGTTATCGCTTTGCTCAGCCCCTCTTATAGCATTGCTAGTTGCAGGTGAAGATTGGAGATCGTTCCTTGTTGGAACTTGTTTATTGTTGGGATATCACCATATTATCTTGTTTATCTTAATGCACCTATATAATTGGTAAAGGGTGGAAGGCTCGGCCTTATGCCTGGTGCTTTGTTCCACTCTTGCCGCCCTATTTCTGTCATATCGGTGTTATGTTCCCGGATTTTGCGTTCCTTACACGGTTGGGTTATAATGGGAACCCCTTGACAGTTCGCCTTGAATAAAACTCCTCCAGCAATGCCCAACCTTGGTTTTACCATTTGCCACCTAGCCTCTTTTTCCCTTGGGTTTCCGGAGCCCAAGGGTCATCTTTATTAAACCCCCCTGGGCCAGTGCTCCTCTGAGTGTTGGTCTAACCAAGTTGACTGCGGGGCCACCTCGGGGCAACTTGAGGGTTGGTTTTACTCACAGGATGTCTCATCTGAGTGTGCCCTGAGAACGAGATATGTGCAGCTCCTATCGGGATTTGTCGGCACATTCGGGCGGTGTTGCTGGACTTGTTTTACCATTGTCGAGATTTCTTGTAACCGGGATGCCGAGTCTGATCGGAATGTCTTGGGAGAAGGAATATCCTTCGTTGACCGTGAGAGCTTGTGATGGGCTAAGTTGGGACTCCCCTGCAGGGATTTGAACTTTCGAAAGCTGTGCCCGCGGTTATGGGCAGATGGGAATTTGTTAATGTCTAGTTGTAGATAACCTAAAACTTAACTTAATTAAAATGCACCAACCGCGTGTGTAACCGTGATGGTCTCTTCTCGGCGGAGTCCGGGAAGTGAACACAGTGTTGGAGTAATACTTGACGTAGGTTGTTCTAGGATCACTTCTTGATCATTGTTGTTCGACCGTGCTTTTGCCATCTCTTCTCGCTCTCATTTGCGTATGTTAGCCACCAAATATGCTAGTCGCTTGCTGCAGCTCCACATCATACCTTTACCCTTCCTATAAGCTTAAATAGTCTTGATCGCGAGGGTGTGAGATTGCTGAGTCCCCGTGACTCACATATTACTTCCATAACCAGATGCAGGGACCGATGATACCGCTCCAGGTGATTCAACTGAGCTCAAGTGGCAGTTCGATGAGGACTCGGGACGATACTACGTGTCTTTCCTAGATGATTAGTAGTGGTGCCCAGTTGGGGCGATCGGGGACTATGTTGCATTTGGGGTTTATCTTCATTTTGGTTCCGTAGTCGGACCTTGAGTGTATTTGGATGAATGTAATGTTATTTATGCTATTTGTGTGACGTGGCGAGTGTAAGCCAACTATGTATATTTTCCCTTATTGTATTACATGGGTTGTTTGCGAAGATTACCTCACTTGCCACATTGCTTTCAATGTGATTATGCCTCTAAGTCGTGCTTTGACACGTGGGAGATATAGCCGCATCGAGGGCGTTACAGCCCACCCATGATGAACCAGAGCGCACAGAGAAATAGTATTCCTTCCGGTCTCTCCATATGTGGCTCACATGCATTTCGAAACTAAAGTAGGAACATTTAGCTGGCCAATGAAACATCTCTCAGTTTTACTAATATCAGCATAATATCAAATTTGAATTTGTACAACTAAGCTTGTTTAGCTCGATGGGTGGAGAAGTGCTATTATGACACAAACCATGTAGGATGATCGTGGTCATCATAAAATGGGGAAACTATAAGCATGATGAGTATAGTGTTGACCGTGGTAGTGGGATGGCAAATCTGAAGCTGCAAACCGCGCAAAGGGTAGTTAGCAACCGATGTTTGCTTTGAAATAACAACTAAGATTTGGTATGGACAAGAAAGTACAGCCAACAAGTGACAAAGAAATGCAATTCTGCTATCTCTCTATATGTTGCGACATGCATTTGAAAACTCAAGTGGGACCTTTAGCTAACCAATTAAATGTGTTTGTTAACTAATATCAGTATCATATCACAATCATATTTGAACAACTAAGCTTTGGAATTTTGAGTGTTGTGTTGTTTAGCTTGAAGGGTGGAATAACGCTAGTACGACAGAAAGCACCTACGCAGATCATAGTAGACTAGATAAAAGGGGAAACCCCTAAGCATCAGGAGTAAAATCAGCAAAATGGAACTAGCTGGACCAGTGGGTGGCGCACATGCTTTTTAGAACGAATATAGGAACATTAGGTGACCAATTAAACATTCTCTGTTTTAGTAATATGAGCTTCATATCAGATTCGTATTTCAACACCTAAGCTTTGGAATTATGAGTGGCATGTTGTTTCGCTTGATGGGTTGAGGTCTTGAGGAGTAGTGCTAGCATGACACGAAGCACCTACGATGATGGTAGTGAATATAAAGGGGGGAAACCGTAAGCTTTACGAGTATAGTGACCGTGCCATGGCGGATCTGAAGGTGCAAACCGGACAAAGCTACTTCGCAACCAATGTCTGCTTTCAACTAGCCACTACGATTTGGTACGGACAAGAAAAGTACAGTAAACAATTTACGATATATTTTCCGAGTGAGATCAATTACTTAAGCACATATGTAAGAGTACCACCTCTCTTGCGACGCTATGTAGGCCCCTGATGATACTTTGAGGGTTCTGCGGGTGCGATGGCTGTCGACGGTGGGGAAGAAGACTTTAGATTGCATACGGCCAGGTCAGGGGATAAATCATGTTGCCGTGGACGAGGCGGTCGTAGGAGCGGCAACGACAAGGTGGACGACGGTGTCGATGAAGCGAGAGGACGCGATGAAAGGATCCTGGTCCGGCACCATGGATGAGAGACATCCATCTCTTGCAGTGGACGACGGGGTAGCGGCTCCGGCAAGGTGGAGGATGGGGTGGCGGATGGAGGAGGCTGGCCGCAGTGGGCAGGTTGTTGTGGCGCCGCCGGTGTATGAATGGGGAAATGAAGGGGGGGATCTCAAACTTTGGGACGCGCTTGTCTGAAATGTGGGAAAGTTACGAACTTATCCCCCTTTTAAAATTTCGGACATCACGTCGGTTGGGGATAGGACGGTAATCTCGCATCTCCCAAATATTTGCCGGTAGCGATTTCGGGCGAGGAGAGAGTGTTTTGCCACCCACGATTGGCGCCCATGGTGTATGAACGGGGCTGACTGGTAGGGTGGTTGTGTCACGTCCGAGGGAAGTTACACATCTGCCCCTATTTAAAATATTTGCCTACATCGATTTTGGGCGAGGAGAGTTTGTTTTGCCACCGACCGTGTATGAATGGGGAAATGGAGGGAGAGACACATGTCTTTTGGACGAGCTTGAATCAAATGTGTTTTTCCGCCCATGTTTGGCGCCCACCATGTCTGAATGGGCTCAGAGGCGGTCGTGTAACGTCTGATTGAAGTTACTAGTCTACCCCTATCGACAGCAGTGTAAATCCGGTCGGTAAGCATGTCAAAGTGTCAGGGGTAGACAATAATTTCCATCTCACAAACACTTACTTCAGGCAGCCCACAAATTATAGTGGGTGTTTAGCTGCTTTGTTCAAAACTTGGGAGAATTAGCATTCACGTTTGCCCTGGGCACTGGCAACTAAATTCAAATCCAATTTGTATTCGATTATGAATATCCACTGATAATTCTATGTTTTGTTATTTATTTCTTCAAAACACAACAAAGATTTATTCCACCTTTATATATGATTATGATTTAGAAATGTCGTAATCTTCGACTTCAGTAGGTTGGATACACTTTGAGTCAAACAGTTATTTCATCCAATACAATATGCTCACACGAAAAACAGTTCACCTTATGTCAATCATACAAGTACTGAGGATTACCTCGCCTAAAAATTTGGATCATTACAATACATGGACAACATAGGGGGTCTTACAACATAATACATTCAGAGACATGACACAACATGCAAGTACAATAATCTATTGACAATTTCAACTGGTATCTAAAGAAGAACTGGGATCACCCTGGGCTTCAGATAGCAGAAACAGGAGGACCTCCTCCGTCTTCAAATGCAGCATTCTTACTTCCTCCAATTCTTGGGTTGCTTGCATAATGTGTGCAGCTAATTGCATAATTTCCAACCTCAAGATCAAGATTACCTCATTCATGGCAGCCACACCATCTCTTTCTGCCTCTAGTAGAGCCTCAAGAACTATAATATTTGTGCTCAGACTGCTCTCCGACGGTGTTGCCTCTGAGCTGCTACCATTTTGTAACAAAGATGGCGCACTGCTTCCACAAATAGATTCTGGGGTTGTACATTGTGTCCTAGTGTGAACGGCATCCTGAAAGGTTCCCGCTGGACATAAGTAAGAGATAGTTATCGCATGATCCAGGCAGTAAGCTTACACGGTAAACGACATATGAATTATTGCCGAGCATGGAAAGCTATATTTAAATGGTTCAAAGCAGCATCAACCGAAAAGAAATTAAAATGGTAAGATGAAACTAGGGATGTAAGTGGCAAATAAATGACATCCGCAAGTCCCATCTAGTTAGTTTTTGCTAGCTCCCTAGTTCATTTTCCTCAAAAAACAAAAACTCTTTTGAACTATCATAGCACTAGTGGACTTAATCAGGATTAAACGGGACCCAGTTGACATCCCTAGTTGACAGTCTTGTGATGAAGTTCAGAGGAAAAGTTAAGGACTCAAATGAACTAGGCATGCATTTCTTTACAATAGTACAGCAGGCACTGATGACATATTGGCCAACTCAGGTATAGCCTAACAAGTAACAAACAAGCATTCGAATCAAGCAACACAGCAAAGCAGACAACTGAACTATTTGTAATTCTGTAGGATTACAGGTTGAGGCCACAAGCCAAGAAAGCAGCCCACATGCATTACATTTCACATGTACTAAAACACACTGGCTTACCATATGTTGCAGTGAAGCCTCGCCGTTGTTGCAATGTTCTTTGAAGATATCGTCAGCATCCCGTGGTTGCAAATCTAGTTGTTGTAGTTTATTATGCACCCTCTATTTAGGTAAAATTAATTTTAATCACATGCACTGGTTCGAATTGACCATCAATGGTTCATCTAAACTAATGAAAGAAGGTTGTGTGCTTACACGACAATATATCTGCTTCACTTTATTTTTATGCTTGTTCGAGGTGCTAGCCCCAAAAGAACAAATATTTTGCTTGATGGGGTTGGCAGCTCCATAATTAATAGAAGCATCAAATTAGTTATGCAACTTGGGAAGATCAAGAACACACAAAAAAGTAATGAACAGAGGCTCAGAGCAGTGATGTAATAGCTAGCATCAGAAAATGTAGGGTAAAACGAACGAAAAGCAGCGGAACCACATGGTAGTTTGCTGATGTGTAATTAAGCATAGAGAACATGAAGCAGTCTGATGGAACTAATAGGTGGCATCAGAACAACACCATTATCATAAATATAGCATGAAAGAAGTAAAATAGTATGAAGTGAGATCTAGGAAGTACAGTAATACTTAGGACAAAACTAAAGCATATTAACTATATGTGCACTGGTATGTAATTTAGCACATGTAACATGTTCACTGCCAGAAGTATGGCCCTACAGATGCAAGCAGAATAATGTGCCTCATGAAAAATTGAATGATGCCCTGAAGAAATTCAAAGGTGCGGTGCTTATGCTAAGAAAGTGAATGTAGGCGCCGGCCGTTGGATAATAGTACCTGATTCTCGGCGGCGTATGTGTATTGTTGTCATACTTGATAGCTAAGGATCATCGATGGTGCTCCTATTGCGGTTGAGTTTGGGCCGGCTGTCGCCGTCGCTGAAGCAGCTTTGGTGCTTCGGTTGCGGCGCCTGACGACATACAAGAAAGCGCAGGCCCTGTTTGATAACAAAGTTTTTTCTAAGTATTTTGAGAATACTGCAATTTTAGGATTACCATAGTTTTATTTACAATTAGTTGTTTGATTGCTTCTAACAATTGTGAGTTTAAAACTGTAGTATTGGCTAAACTGCAGTTTTTTCTCTGCATAAAAAAAGGAACCCCAGACCTCTTTTAAAAAAGCAGAACAGGCGAAAAGAAGGGTGTGTAGTTGTTATCTTCTTCCGTCGATCTAAAACAGAGGCATTGCTCCCACGCCGTGGCCGCCGTCGTCGACTTATAGCTCCCTCGGCGGCCATGGGGAAGGAAAGAGACGGGGATGGAGAGACCAAAAGGTGACTAGACAACCCTTCACCCTCCCGCGATTCGCTCCTCCTGCCTCTTCATGCTGATCGTCGGCACCTTCTTCTCCACGGTTGTGCCTTTCCTAACTATGCATGTCGCTCAGCTCCGCTCGAGTTGTTCATCTAGACTGCTAGCTGGATCTCAATGCTTGTGAATTCAACTCCACTTGAGCTGTTTGTCTAGTCTGCTCGAGCTATTTGTCTAGTCTGCTAGCTGGATCTCAATGCTTGTTAATCCAGGACTGCTCGAGCTGTTCGTCTAGTTTGCTGGCATTCCAGGACTCGATGGTGACGCAAAGAAGTCCAAGCCACTTCGTCTATGTGTAGCTTCAGCGGTAGGTGAGTCACAGGCGACGTGCCTTGGGTTCAACTTCAATTGCTATGCATGCAGATGATAAGGGATAGCCAGCTAGCTAGCCACAAAAACTCAATAGAAATGGCCGGCCAGCTACACGTGCTTGGACTACTAATGGCAAGGTTGTTGCACTTGTTCAACGGCTAGGCAGGAAAAATTACTGCGTTGTGCCGCAATAGCCAAATAGGTTCTATGTATTGTGGATACTTCAAAATAACTCTATTATGGTAAAACCATGGTATTTCATACCTATTGGTAAAATTACTGCAGTTTGTGATACTTCGGTTTTCATAATACCTTGCTATCAAACACAGCCTCATCTGTGGTAAGTGAACAGTTGCATGATAAAGAAGGGAAAACCGAAGGAGTACAAATAGAAATAACCTGATGAGGCTGTGGCGTCAGTAAAGCAGGGCCGATGGAGTTGAATATGGCGTCCGTGGAGCGGGTCCGGTGTAGTGGACGAAGGCTTGGGCGAGCGCGGTGTACAGTGCTTTCAGTGAGGCGGATCTATTGCGGCGAACGAGGGCTTGTATGAAGGGCCAACAATGGAGCAGACGAGGGAGTCAGTGAAGGGCCTGCACTGTGGTGGATGAGGGCATCGGTTAAGCAGATCCAGTGCGATGGACCATGATGGCGGTCAAAGAGATCTGGAGCGGTGGACAAGCCAGTCGGTGAAGCGGCTCCGGTGAAGTGGTGAGTTGGCAGTTGGGGGTTCCAAGGTGCGGAAGGTAGATCCGGCGTGGTGTGAGGTCCACCGCTGTGGCGGAGGACTAGATTCAGCGGCTTGCCATGGTTGGGGCGGTCGGGGAGTGTAAGGGGAGGGGCTCCGGGGAAGAATGTTGAGGGCAAAGAGGGTAAAACAATGGAGTTACCAAAGCAGCCCTTTTTCGTTCATGTGGCAGGGTTAAAACAGGAATATCGCAGGGCTAAACTTTCAGGTGCGAGATATTTCGATGTGAGCGGGAAGTTTGAAAGCTTTTGGCGCATGAAATTATAAGTGTTATGCTCTTGTATGGTTGACTATGATATCATGGCCGAGAATTTATTTGTTTTGCACGCAAAAAAGTGCAAGTTTTGAAAATCAATGTCTCCAATTTGAAACTTAGATTGTCCATTCAATTCAAATATGGATCATTGAGCTAGTACAAGCAAATACCATCATATGGTCCAATTCGAATGAAATTACAAATGTGTATGTGTATGAGTGAAGTGGATGATTATAAAGTGTGAACATGCCCGTATGTGTATATCTCTAGGTTTGATATATGAATTTGAAATCACGAAATCCCGGCTGAAAAAATGTACCTCCGTTTAAATGAATTACAAAAGCTAATGATGGAGTCGAATTCCAAAAGTCCAATCTTAGGTTTGTAATTCTGGTACATCAAGGTATATCACGCATGTTCAAAAGTATCGTTATCTCATAGTCCAAACTGTGAAACAAATTGATCAACCATGAGGGCACACACTATTGACCATATATATCTCAATTACGCTAAAGTCCCTCAAATATAGACACCTAACTCATTATCTGAAGCCAACCCTCCACCCCCACCCCCACCCCCTCCGTCGC
>NC_041392.1:281484641-281499644 GCF_002162155.2 Triticum dicoccoides | reverse complement strand
CCCCCACACACACACACCGTTCTCTCCCCCAGACACGAACACACGAGCACATTAACACCCCCCTCTATTCTAAAGTCCAGACCCCAATATAGGTCTCTTATCACTTTATCTCTTGGGCATGCACACATCTCTTCCCCCACTCTCCAGGTCTTCCGGCATCTCTCTTTCCCATGCACACACACTATGTAGAGTGTATCTTTCCCATACACACAAAACGTCGCCCCCAAACATCTATGTCCCTAGTTATGTGGTTCTCGCACACTCACCTCAGACACCACCCCACTGCAAACAAGCACACTTTGTCTCCTTGTGCACCACTCTCCTCTTTCTATCTCTCCCACATGCGGACCCGCCCCAGCTCCTTCCCTGTATACATATATGTCGTGACTCTTTTCATAGCTCCCTAATGTATCATCATTCTCAATCTCGCACGTTGTTTTCTACACCATCTATTCTAGATCTCTCATGAAGTCCCTATCACACACACGATGACTCGCTTCCCTTGCATCTCTGTACATAGGCCAATTTTGAACAACATCAACATTGTCTCCCTATCTATACGCCACTTATGGACACAAACGACCCCTCTCCCCCCCTCTTTCCTCTCTCTCTCTCTGTCGCTAGCTCTCTCTCTCTTTATCTCTCCCCCCTCTCTCTCTCTCGCTCTCTCTCTCTCACACCCCTCTCCCACACACACTCGATGTCCCTTCCAAATAGTCTGCTCCCCGCCAACACCCATGCTATCCCGCCACTACACATGCCTTTGTCTCTCTTTGACACACATGTCACACCATCCCCCTTCCCTTATACTAGGTTTACATCATTAGTGGTCTCTCTACTCCACATACACACACTCCCTCTCACACACAAATGCACGCACACACACACACATAGACACGCACAAACACCCATCTAGCTATCTGGATCCTTCTTTTAAGACACACACACTTGCATATTCTCTACAGCTCTAGATATGTATATATCCCGCTCCCCTCTCTAGCTCAGATGCACACCAAAATTCTCCATCTCTCTAACTCACACATCTCTCCCCATGTCCGCATGTGTATCTCACACACTCACTCTCTGATTTTGTCTATGTGTCTCCACGTTACACAACACAAAGCCCCATGTACATGTCTCTCTCTATCCTCCACACACATAGACACAAAGAATCTCTTATCATTGCCCCAGTCTCTAGACATATCACACACGCACTCTCTCTCTCTCTCTCTCTCTCTCTCTCTCTCTCTCGCAAACACGCTCAACAAGGGTTTCCCCGTGAATAACTTACCGTCTATTCATCAACAGTCGTGGAAGTACGGCGAACATGAGACGTGAAAAAGAATAAATCTGCACATGCGTAGACCACCTAGTATGACTACTAGGACTAGAGAAAGTGAAAGCGCGCCGTCCCCCCTCCTTATCGGCGATGGGAAAACCTTTGTTTTACATAGTCGAGAAGTCATTGTGCTAAGGCCCCACATATTGAGCCGTTGAATAGAATGTAGATCGTAGTTTACGGAAACAAGTATCGATAATACGTTTGTATCTCCATACTTATATTTCTTCCCTTATAAAAAACCAAGTTGGTGATGATGGTATGCCTGCCATATTGCAATAGACCATCCGATCTATATCTGATGGATGGAAATTAAACTAAAAGATACCCGCACCTCTCTCCAAATTTGCAGATAAGGCCTTCCCTTGTTCATTTATCTGCAACAACCTCATTGTTGAGCAATTAAAAAAGGAAGCCTTTGGAACAAACTGGCCTGGTGGCCGTTGTCGGCGTCGTCCATCCCCTTGCCTCTACTCAGTCCGACCACCAATCACCACCACGCCCCACTCCACTTCACCTTATCTCCTCTTTCTCGAGATATCATTAGTTTTTACACATGGGATTACTCCTGCATGGGTCAATCACAACCAGTGTTTTATAAAAATATGCATCTTGATGTTTCGTGCAATGCACGGACATCTTGCTAGTACTCCTACAGAAGACTAAGTTGGTGATGATGGTGTGTGTGCCATCCGTCATTTCTGACCATTAGATCTACATCTAACGACTGTGAGGTAAGTTGTTGCCTTGTCTCACTAACATCCCACTTCTCTACCAATTTGCGGAAAAACCCATAATTAGTATCTTAAAACCAACCACACCCCTCCCTCACCTCACCAGAACAGCCCACGGAATATTTTCTGATTGAAACATGATATATCTCTGGTGATATATGTATATCAAAATTAGAGTGTTTTGTATCAAGTTTGTGAATAAGTATTATTCTAATTATGATCCATTGCAACGCACGTGAAGATTTCTAGTATTTCCAACCATTCCAAAAAAGGCTAGTATTTCCATAGTTTCGAGTTCTCCATCAAGATATTAGTCACTCATGGTTGATATTTACTTTCAATCACGTACACATAGGCACTATGTAACTAGCCTTGCTTATTGGCTTCCAAAGCTTAACTTTAACTCCTACTTACAATGTGTAGAGTATTTAACAAAAAACTTCCACATTCAACCAGCCCTAGGAAGAAACTATTGTACAAAAAATAGCAAAAACATACCCAAAATTTCTTAATTCGTGCCAAAAACTACTACCTAGTGCCGATTAGGCTCGTTTAAACCCGTTTATGTCAGGGTTAGCCCACACGTCCGTGCTGGTGAGGCAGCTTAAACCAACACATTTTGTTTGATCGTTGACACGAGGGACCCACATCTGACCTTCTATCTTGTTATATTCCCCCTCAAATCATTATTTTTCCTGAACATTAATTTAAACACTACGGTTGCGTGTTCATCGGTGGCGCCGATGATGAGGGAGTTGGCCGCCGCTCCACCGGACGGGTCGGACGCTACGCTGGCCTCCGCATGGGTTGGCAGGCTGGCCCGAGCGTGACTCACACGCGAGCAAGCCACTGCGTTGGCCTTCACTCAAGCCATATGGCTGGCCTTAGCGCGGCGCGCGCAAGCAAGCCGTCGCGCCGCCGTGCCAATCTAGCTAGCAAACCTTACAGACAAGCAGCTGGACGAAGCTATCTTGGCTAGCTAGTGGCCGCGATCGCCGGACGGATCTGGCATCCGGGCTGCCTCAAGATGGGCTCCGCACCGCTGGCGGTTTTAACCTCGCCTTCTGCCGGCGGCGGTAGCTGCGTCCCATGGCCGAGGATGACTAGGTGGACGGGCCGGAGGTAGGAGGTCACTCGGGGACTTTTGTGCAGACTGACATGTAGGTCCCACAAGTCATAACACCTAACTTGTCGGTCGCATAGAAGGCGTTGACTTAAGGGGCGACATAGGTTGAAACGTGCCTATAAGGGCACTTTGTAGAGTAGTCGTTTCGTAGTAGGGCTGGTTGGTAAGGGCATGTACAATGGTTGATAAAGTAGTCTTTTCTTAAGTCTGCCACGTGGTAGTAGTTTCTTGGCATTATTAGTGGTTTCTTGCATTATTAGTGGTTTCTTGTAAGGAACAATGTACTACTAGCGACAAAAGGCGATTCTAGGTTGCGTTGTACTCCAACGAGTACTAGTAGTGGTCGCAGGAGTGTATACCTCGTATTGTGGGTTCGATCCCGGCCGAACGCACAGCAGCCTTTTTTTAAAATAGTAACTTCGCTGTCAGCCAATATTGTACACATGTAGTTTGAGTTTTGAAGTCGAACGGACGTGTCGCACCACAGTGTGGGTGCACTGGATAGCCAAGCCATGTGAACGGGTTTTCCTTCCCATCATCTCGTGGCTCGCGTGCTCGCCCTAGCCGCACCTCGCTTGGAGCTTCCTAATCAGCTAGTAGCATATTTAAACTAGCGCCTCCCAATTAAGCCCGAGGAGCCGGAAAAGCCTGCCGCAGCATTGGGAACTGTGCAATATGGCTTTGTACGTAAAATGCTAGTACTCTACTACTCTGTAGCTTGTGGCGTTGTGTGACACCCGGATAGTTATGCTACAGTAACCCTGTGCTAATGATGCCACGTCACCACGATTGCAGTTGTTAATCTTGCGATGATTCAAATCCCGTCCAAATTTCAAATTTAAAAATCAAGTCAAACGAATAAAGTTTTCAAAAGTCAAAATTAAAATGTTCTTAATGTGACAAATAAATCATGGATATTATTGGTGGAGAAACAACATCTTTATAAAATAATTAAATACCCTAAAGTGATTAAAACAAAAACAAAATAGAACAAAAAAACAGAAAAGACAAAAGGCTTTCCCCCCACTGGGCCTCGGCCCAGCCACATGCCAGGCCGGCCTACTCCCACTACTTAACCCCCACACCCCACACCCCGTAACCCTAACCACCCCAGCCACCCACTCCCCCCACTACGCTCTCCCTGGATGGGGGCGCTCGACGCCGCCACCGCTTGGAGGCGCCCGAACCCCGAGCCCCGCCGCGCCTCCGTCCTCCCCCGCGACGCCACCTCGTCGGATCCGCCCCACCCTCTTCGCCGGCGTCGCCACGCCCGTCCCTGGCGTCGTCCCGCCCCGACATGGTCGCTCCCGTCTTCGTCGGACGCATCCATCACCACCACCGTCACCTTCTTCCTCGCCGGCGCCGTCGTCCCCGACTCCTCCTCAACCCCCGTTGCCCCGACCCTACTCCCCGCCGTGAGCCGCCGCCTTCTCCCTCCCCTTTGTCCTCCGCGCTCGCCCCCCCCCTCCACCTTGGCCGCGCCTTGGCGCCGCTGCTCGCCTCTGCCCGCCGCTCCACACTGCATCGCCGCGCACGCCGCTCGGGGCCGCGCCCCGCGCCCCACTCCCTGCATCGTCGTGGCCTGCGTTGGCACATGGCCTGGCCGTGCTCGGCTCCCCCTGCAACGCTCCCCGCCTCCGTCGCTGCTTCGCTCCCGCGTCGTGGCCGTCTCCATCGCCTGCAGTCGCGCCAAGCCCCGCCTCTGTCGCCCCTGCGCGTCGCCCGCCGCCCGCATCGACTGTATGCGTGCGACGGCGCTCCCGCCTTGGCTCGCCTCTCCTCGCGAACGCGAATGCGCCCGCCACCCCCTGCGCTCGGCTACACCGCCCGATGACGGCCACGCCATGCTGTCCTCGTTGCACGCGCTGCGAGGCCGAGCCCCAACACTGCTCCACTCGACGTCGACGCCTCTGCCGAGCCCACTCATCGATCCAGCCGTCGCCGGAGATGGCCGCGCCGGCTTGCCCCGCTCGGGTGCGCCCGCACCAGGCGCCCAGTGCCCGTTGCCCGTGCCTGTTGTGGCCTATGGGCCACTGACCAGTGGGTCCTGCCCCCTGGCCCTATGACAAAGGGGCCCACCCCTGGAACGATTTTTTTAAAAGAGAAAGAATAACCAAAAAAATAAATAAATAAATAAATTAATCATGTTTAATTAATCTAATTAACTAGTTAGTTTAATTAAACCCTAATTAGACTAAACAGTCAATGACGAACGGCACCCACACGTCAGTTGACCAGTCAACGCCTCTGTTGATGGCTGATGTCATGCTGACGTCAGCGTGCACTATTCTGGATAATGTTGATTTAAAATAATTAAATAAATGCTAAAATGATTTAAATCTTTTAAAATCAATATAAAATAAACCATAGCTCGGATCGAAAAACTTTGTACATGGAAGTTGCTTAGAACGACGAGACAAATCCGGATACGCAGCCCGTTCATCCGCCACGCATCCCTAGCATAGCGAACACGCAACTTTCCCCCTCCGGTTCATCTGTCCGAAAACGCGAAACACCGGGGATGTTTTTCCCGGATGTTTTCCCCCTTCACCGGTACCACCTAATACCGCGTTAGGGCACCCCTAGCATCGCTACTTGTCATGTCATGCATCGCTATGCATCTGTTTTCTTAATATTTATTGTTTCTTCCCCCTCTTCTCTCGCTAGAAACCGAGACCGACGCCACTGCTACCCAGTACGACTGCGCTGTTGACGACCCCTCTCTCTTGCCAGAGCAACCAGGCAAGCCCCCCTCCCTTGATCACCAGATATCGCCTACTCTTCTCTCTACTGCTTGCATTAGAGTAGTGTAGCATGTTACTGCTTTCCATTAATCCTATTATGCTGCATAGCCTGTCATTGCTGCTACAACTGTACCTTACCTGCAATCCTAAATGCTTAGTATAGGATGCTAGTTTATCATTAGTGGCCCTACATTCTTGTCTATCTGCCATGCTATTCTATCGGGTCGTGATCACGTCGGGTGTTGATCACGGGTATATACTATAGCTATTACACATGATATATGTTGTGACTAAAGTCGGGTCGGCTTGTTGAGTACCCGCGGTTGATTCACGAATTGGGGGCTGGAAGGACATACTTTCCCGACGGCCCTCTGTGTGGATCTTTGTGGCGGAGTGACAGGGCAGGTTGAGAACACCCAGGTGAGAGGTGGGCCTAGCCCTGGTATTTGATCTGAGTCTGGCTACTGGCCTATACACACTAACCAACTACGCGGGAACAGTTATGGGGACTCGACATCGTGGTATCAGCCGAAGCCTTCGTGACGTTAACGACTGAGCGGCGCGCGCTGGGTTGGACCGTGTAACGCAACTTCCTTTGTAATGGAGGTTGCTAGGTCTGCTCACCGGCCGCGTACGCAACGTGCAGGTGTGCAATGGGCGATGGGCCCAGACCCCTGTGCGCATAGGATTTAGACTGGCGTGCTGACCTCTTTGTTGTGCCTAGGTAGGGTTGCGACGTGTTGATCTTCCGAGGCTGGGCATGACCCAGAAAAGTGTGTCCGAACAAAGGGGATCGAGCGTGTTGGGAAATGTGGTGCACCCCTGGAGGGAAGTTAATCTATTCGAATAGTCGTGATCTTCGGTAACAAGATGACTTGGAGTTGTACCTTGACCTTATGACAACTAGAACCGGATACTTAATAAAACACACCCTTCCAAGTGCCAGATACAACCGGTGGTCGATCTCTCACAGGGCGACGAGGGGAGGATCATCGGTTAGGATTATGCTATCGATGTTACTTGGTGAACTTACCATCTACTCTCTTCTGCTGCTACAAGATGGAGGTTACATAAGCGTAGTCTTCGAAAGGACTAGCTATCCCCCTCTTATTCCCGCATTCTGCACTTCGGTCCACATATGATACCAATGCATACATTTGTAGTGTAGCTCCTTACTTGCGAGTACTTTGAATGAGTACTCACGTTTGCTTTGCTCCCTCTTTTCCCCCTTTCTATACCCGATTGCTGCGACCGGATGTTGGAGTCCAGGAGCCAGACGCCACTGTCGATGATGACTACTACTACACTGGATGTGCCTACTACTACGTGCAGGTCGCTGACGACGACCAGGAGTAGTTTAGGAGGATCCCAGGAAGGAGGCAAAGTAAAAAGGAGTATTTTTGGTATAGAGATGCAAAGTGAAAAGTAAAAGGCAAAGTAAAAAAGCAAGATTAAAGTGATGGAGATTGCTATGATGAGAATAGACCCGGGGGCCATAGGTTTCACTAGTGGCTTCTCTCAAGAGCATAAGTATTCTACGGTGGGTGAACAAATTACTGTTGAGCAATTGACAGAATTGAGCATAGTTATGAGAATATCTAGGTATGATCATGTATATGCATCACGTCCGAGACAAGTAGACCGACTCCTGCCTGCATCTACTACTATTACTCCACCCATCGACCGCTATCCAGCATGCATCTAGAGTATTAAGTAAAAACAAAGTAACGCCTTAAGCAAGATGACATGATGTAGAGGGATAAACGCATGCAATATGAAGAAAACCCCATCTTGTTATCCTCGATGGCAACAATACAATACGTGCCTTGCTGCCCTTACTGTCATTGGGAAGGACACCGCAAGATTGAACCCAAAGCTAAGCACTTCTCCCATTCCAAGAAAGATCAATCTAGTAGGCCAAACCAAACTGATAATTCGAAGAGACTTGCAAAGATAACCAATCATACATAAAAGAATTCAGAGAAGATTCAAATATTATTCATAGATAGACTTGATCATAAACCCACAATTCATCAGTCTCAACAAACACACCGCAAAAAGAAGATTACATCAAATAGATCTCCACAAGAGAGGGGGAAAACATTGTATTGAGATCCAAAAAGAGAAGAAGCCATCTAGCTACTAACTATGGACCCGTAGGTCTAAAGTAAACTACTCACACTTTATCGGAGAGGCTATGGTGTTGATGTAGAAGCCCTCCGTGATCGATGCCCCCTCCGGCGGAGCTCCGGAACAGGCCCCAATATGGGATCTCGTGGATACAGAAAGTTATGGCGGTGGAATTAGGGTTTTGGCTCCGTATCTGATCGTTTGGGGGTACGTGGGTATACATAGGAGGAAGAAGTACGTCGGTGGAGCAACAGGGGGCCCACAAGGGTGGAGGGCACGCCTGGGGGGGTAGGCACACCCCCTACCTCGTGGCCTCCTGTTACGTGGCTTGACGTAGGGTCCAAGTCTCCTGAGTTGTATTCGATGAGAAAATCACGTTCCCGAAGGTTTCATTCCGTTTGGACTCCGTTTGACATTCCTTTTCTTCGAAACCCTAAAACAGGCAAAAAAAACAACAATTCTGGGCTGGGCCTCCGGTTAATAGGTTAGTCCCAAATATAATATAAAAGTGGATAATAAAGCCCAATAATGTCCAAAACAGTAGATAATATAGCATGGAGGAATAAAAAATTATAGATACGTTGGAGACGTATCAAGCATCCCTAAGCTTAATTCCTGCTCGTCCTCGAGTAGGTAAATGATAAAAATAGAATTTTTGATGCGGAGTGCTACTTGGCATAATTTAAATGTAATTCTTCTTAATTGTGGTATGAATATTCAGATCCGAAAGATTCAAGACAAAAGTTCATATTGACATAGAAAATAATAATACTTGAAGCATACTAACAATGCAATTATGTCTTCTCAAAATAACATGGCTAAAGAAAGTTATCCCTACAAAATCATATAGTCTGGCTATGCTCTATCTTCACCACACAAAATATTTAAATCATGCACAACCCCGATGACAAGCCAAGCAATTGTTTCATACTTTTGACATTCTCAAAACTTTTTCAATTTTCATGCAATACATGAGCGTGAGCCATGGATATAGCACTATAGGTGGAATAGAGTGGTGGTTGTGGAGAAGACAAAAAGGAGAAGATAGTCTCACATCAACTAGGCGTATCAACGGGCTATGGAGATGCCCATCAATAGATATCAATGTGAGTGAGTAGGGATTGCCATGCAACGGATGCACTAGAGCTATAAGTATATGAAAGCTCAAAAAGAAACTAAGTGGGTGTGCATCCAACTTGCTTGCTCAAGAAGACCTAGGGCAATTTGAGGAAGCCCATCATTGGAATATACAAGCCAAGTTCTATAATGAAAGATTCCCACTGGTATATGAAAGTGATAACATGAGAGACTCTCTACTATGAAGATCTTGGTGCTACTTTGAAGCACAAGTGTGGTAAAAGGATAGTAACATTGTCCCTTCTCTCTTTTTCTCTCATTTTTTTATTTGGGCCTTTTCTCTTTTTTGGCCTCTTTTTTTTATTTTTCGTCCGGAGTCTCATCCCGACTTGTGGGGGAATCATAATCTCCATCATCCTTTTCTCACTGGGACAATGCCCTAATAATGATGATCATCACACTTTTATTTTCTTACAACTCAACAATTACAACTCAATACTTAGAACAAAATATGACTCTATGTGAATGCCTCCGGTGGTGTACCGGGATATGCAATGACTCATGAGTCACATGTATGAAAGGATTATGAATGGTAGCGTTGCCACAAATACGATGTTAACTACATGATCATGCTAAGCAATATGACAATGATGGAGTGTGTCATAAACGGAATGGTGGAAAGTTGGATGGCAATATATCTCGGAATGGCTATGGAAATGCCATAATAGGTAGGTATGGTGGCTGTTTTGAGGAAGGTATATGGTAGGTGTATGATACCGGTGAAAGGTGCGCGGTATTAGAGAGGCTAGCAAATGTGGAAGGGTGAGAGTGCATATAATCCATGGACTCAACATTAGTCATAAAGAACTCATATACTTATTGCAAAAATCTACAAGTTATCAAAGCAAAGTATTACACGCATGCTCCTAGGGGGATAGATTGGTAGGAAAAGACCATCGCTCGTCCCCGACCGCCACTCATAAGGAAGACAATCAATAAATAAATCATGCTCCGACTTCATCACATAACGGTTCACCATACTTGCATGCTACGGGAATCACAAACTTCAACACAAGTATTTCTCAAGTTCACAACTACTCAACTAGCATGACTTTAATATCACCATCTCCATATGTCAAAACAATTATCAAGTATCAAACTTATCATAGTATTCAACACACTCATAAGAAAGTTTTATTATTAATCTTGCATACCAAGCATATTAGGATTTTAAGCAAATAACCATGCTATTTAAGACTCTCAAAATAATATAAGTGAAGCATTAGAGATCAATAGTTTCTATAAAACAAATTCACCATCGTGCTCTAAAAGATATAAGTGAAGCACCAGAGCAAAATTATATAACTCAAAAGATATAAGTGAAGCACATAGAGTATTATAACAAATTCCAAATCATGTATGGCTCTCTCAAAAGGTGTGTACAGTAAGGATGATTGTGGTAAACTAACAATAAAAGAATCATATCATACAAGACGCTCCAAGCAAAACACATATCATGTGGTAAATAAAAATATAGCTCCAAGTAAAGTTACCGATAGAAGTAGACGAAAGAGGGGATGCCTTCCGGGGCATCCCCAAGCTTTGGCTTTTAGGTGTCCTTAGATTATCTTGGGGGTGAAATGGGCATCCCCAAGCTTAGGCTCTTGCCACTCCTTGTTCCATAATCCATCAAATCTTTACCCAAAACTTGAAAACTTCACAACACAAAACTTAAAGTAGAAAATCTCGTGAGCTCCGTTAGCGAAAGAAAACAAAAGATCACTTCAAGGTACTGTAATGAACTCATTCATTATTTATATGGGTGTTATACCTACTGTATTCCAACTTATCTATGGTTCATAAACTATTTTACTAACCATAGATGCATCAAAGTAAGCAAACAACACACGAAAAACAGAATCTGTCTAAAACAGAACAGTCTGTAGTAATCTGTAGCTAGCGCAAGATATGGAACCCCAAAAATTCTAAAATAAATTGATGGAAGTGAGTAATTTATCTATTAATCATCTGAAAAATAATTAACTAAATATCACTTTCCATATAAAAATGACAGCAGTTCTCGTGAGCGCTAAAGTTTCTGTTTTTACAACAAGTTCAACTAGACTTTCCCCAAGTCTTCCCAACGGTTCTACTTGGCACAAACACTAATTAAACACAAAAAAACACAACCAAAACAGAGGCTAGAAAATTTATTTATTACTAAACAGGAGCAAAAAGCAAGGAATAAAAATAAAATTGGGTTGCCTCCCAACAAGCGCTACCGTTTAACGCCCCTAGCTAGGCATAACAAGCAAGAATAGATCTAGGTATTGCCATATTTGGAGGGCAATCCATAAGTGGCTCTCATAATAGATTCATAAGGTAATTTAATTTTATTTCTAGGAAAGTGTTCCATGCTTTTCTTTAATGGAAATTGGAATCTAATATTTCTTTCCTTCATATCAATAATTGCACCAATCGTTCTAAGGAAAGGTCTACCAAGAATAATAGGACATGAAGGATTGCAATCTATGTCAAGAACAATAAAATCTATAGGCACATAATTCCTATTTGCAACAATAAGAACATCATTAATTATTCCCATAGGTTTCTTAATAGTGGAATCTGCAAGGTGCAAGTTTAGAGAGCAATCATCAAAATCACAGAAACCTAACAAATCACACAAAGTCTTTGGAATCGTGGAAACACTAGCACCCAAATCACATAAAGCATAGCATTCATGATCTTTAATTTTAATTTTAATAGTTGGTTCGCACTCATCGTAAAGTTTTCTAGGGATAGAAACTTCCAATTCAAGTTTTTCTTCATAAGATTGCATCAAGGCATCAACGATATGTTTAGTAAACGCTTTATTTTGACTATAAGCGTGAGGAGAATTTAGCACAGATTGCAACAAGGAAATACAATCAATCAAAGAGCAATTTTCATATTTAAATTCCTTGAAATCCATAATAGTGGGTTTAGCAACATCTAGGGTTTTAATTTCTTCAACCCCACTTTTATCAAATTTAGCATCAAGATCAAAAGATTCAGAATTCTTGGAACGCCTACTAGGTAAAGGTGGATCATATTCAGTCCCATCATTATCAAGATTCGTATTGCAAAACAAAGATTTAATAGGGGACACATCAATAACTTTTAGATCTTCATCATTATTTTCATAGGAACTAGAAAACACACTTTTATAAAGGCATCTTTCTTAGCACGCATCCTAGCGGTTCTTTCTTTGCACTCATTAATGGAAATTCTCATGGCTTCGAGAGACTCATTGATATCATGCTTAGGTGGAATAGATCTAAGTTTCAAAGAATCAACATCAAGAGCAATTCTATCAAAGTTCCTAGCCAAATCATCAATCTTAAGCAAATTTTCTTCAATCATAGCATTAAAATTCTTTTGTGAAGTAATAAATTCTTTAATATTAGAATCAAAATCAGAGGGCGTCTTATTATAATTTCCATAAGAATAGTTGTAGGAATTACCATTATTATTAGAGGGATTACTAGGATAAGGCCTAGGGTTGAAATTTCCTCTAGACGCGTTGTTACCAAAATTGTTCCTGCCAACAAAATTCACATCCATAGATTCACTATTATTCTCAATCAAAGTAGACAAGGGCATATCATTAGGATCAGGAGAAACACTCCTATTAGCAAATAATTTCATAAGGTCATCCATCTTTCCACTCAAAACATTAATTTCTTCTATCGCATGCACCTTTTTATTAGTAGATCTTTCAGTATGCCATTGAGAATAATTAACCATAATATTATCTAGGAGTTTAGTAGCTTCTCCTAAAATGAATTCCATAAAAGTGCCTCCCGCGGCCGAATCTAAAAGATTTCTAGAAGCAAAATTCAATCCGGCATAAAAGTTTTGTATAATCATCCACAAATTTAAAACATGAGTAGGGCAATTACGTATCATTAATTTCATTTTCTCCCAAGCTTGTGCAACATGTTCATGATCAAGTTGCTTAAAATTCATAATATCGTTTCTAAGAGAGATGATCTTAGCGGGAGGAAAATACTTAGAGATAAAAGCATCTTTGCACTTATTCCATGAATCAATACTATTTTTAGGCAAAGATGAAAACCAAGCTTTAGCACGATCTCTAAGAGAAAAAGGAAATAACTTCAATTTAACAATATCATTATCCACATCTTTCTTATTTTGCATGTCACATAAATCAACGAAGCTATTTAGATGGGTAGCGGCATCTTCACTAGGAAGGCCGAAGAACGGATCTTTCATAACAAGATTCAACAAAGCAACATTAATTTCACAAAATTCAGCATCGGTAAGAGGAGCAATCGGAGTGCTAATAAAATCATTGTTGTTGGTATTCATGAAGTCACACAATTTAGTATTATCTTGAGCCATCGTGACAAGCAAGCAAACTAACACACAAGCAAGCAAAAAGCAAGCGGACAAAAAGAGGAAAATAGAGGGAGGATAGAGAGAGAGAGAGAGAGAGGCAAGTGGCAAATAATGTAATGCGGGAGACAAGGGTATGTGATGGGTACTTGGTATGTTGACTTTTGCGTAGACCTCCCCGGCAACAGCGCCAAAAATCTTTCTTGCTACCTCTTTTAGCACTGCGTTGGTTTTCCCCGAAGAGGAAGAGATGATGCAGCAAAGTAGCGTAAGTATTTCCCTCAGTTTTTGAGAACCAAGGTATCAATCCAGTAGGAGGCTATGTGCGAGTCCCTCGTACCTGCACAAAACAAACAAATCATCATAACCAACGCAAATAGGGGTTGTCAATCCCTATTGGGCCACTTACGAGAGTGATATCTGATAGATATGATAAGATAATATTTTTGGTATTTTTATGATAAAGATGCAAAGTAAAATAAAGGCAAAGTAAATAGCAAAGCAAATAACTAAATAGTAGGAGATTGATATGATAAAGATAGACCCGGGGGCCATAGGTTTCACTAGTGGCTTCTCTCGAGAGCATAAGTATTCTACGGTGGGTGAACAAATTACTGTTGAGCAATTGACAAAATTGAGCATAGTTATGAGAATATCTAGGTATGATCATGTATATAGGCATCACGTCCGAGACAAGTAGACCGACTCCTGCCTGCATCTACTACTATTACTCCACCCATCGACCGCTATCCAGCATGCATCTAGAGTATTAAGTAAAAACAAAGTAACGCCTTAAGCAAGATGACATGATGTAGAGGGATAAACTCATGCAATATGAAAAAACCCCATCTTGTTATCCTCGATGGCAACAATACAATACGTGCCTTGCTGCCCTTACTATCACCGGGAAGGACACCGCAAGATTGAACCCAAAGCTAAGCACTTCTCCCATTGCAAGAAAGATCAATCTAGTAGGCCAAACCAAACTGATAATTCAAAGAGACTTGCAAAGATAACCAATCATACATAAAAGAATTCAGAGAAGATTCAAATATTATTCATAGATAGACTTGATCATAAACCCACAATTCATCGGTCTCAACAAACACACCGCAAAAAGAAGATTACATCGAATAGATCTCCACAAGAGAGGGGGAGAACATTGTATTGAGATCCAAAAAGAGAGAAGAAGCCATCTAGATACTAACTATGGACCCGTAGGTCTGAAGTAAACTACTCACACTTCATTGGAGAGGCTATGGTGTTGATGTAGAAGCCCTCCGTGATCGATGCCCCCTCTGGCGGAGCTCCTGAACAGGCTCCAAGATGGGATCTCGTGGATACAGAAAGTTACGGCGGTGGAATTAGGGTTTTGGCTCCGTATCTGATCGTTTGGGGGTACGTGGGTATATATAGGAGGAAGAAGTACGTCGGTGGAGCAACAGGGGGCCCACG
>NC_041392.1:281475035-281484514 GCF_002162155.2 Triticum dicoccoides | reverse complement strand
GGGGGGTAGGCGCGCCCCCTACCTCATGGCCTCCTGTTACGTAGCTTGACGTAGGGTCCAACTCTCCTGAGTTTTGTTCGATGAGAAAATCACGTTCCCGAAGGTTTCATTCCGTTTGGACTCCATTTGATATTCCTTTTCTTCGAAACCCTAAAGCAGCCAAAAAACAACAATTCTGGGCTGGGCCTCCGGTTAATAGGTTAGTCCCAAATATAATATAAAAGTGGATAATAAAGCCCAATAATGTCCAAAACAGTAGATAATATCGCATGGAGCAATCAAAAATTATAGATACGTTGGAGACGTATCAGCCTCCTTCGATATGTATCCCAGTTTGTGCTAGCCTTCTTAAGGAAAACTTGTTTAACTTATGTCTGTACTCAGATATTGTTGCTTCCGCTGACTCGTCTATGATCGAGCTCTTGTATTCGAGCCCTCGAGGCCCCTGGCTTGTAATATGATGCTTGTATGACTTATTTTATTTGTAGAGTTTTGTTGTGATATCTTCCCGTGAGTCCCTGATCTTGATCGTACATGTTTGCGTGTATGATTAGTGTACGATTGAATCGGGGGCGTCACAAGTTGGTACCAGAGCCGACTGCCTATAGGAATCCCCCTTCCAAACTCCTTGGACGAAGTCGAGTCTAGACATTGCAAAACTTTTACTAACATGGATGTGTGTCTTACGGGCCCACGTCGCCATCTGGGTGGTATTAGGATCTTTTATTCCTCGTCTATACTCTGGGACTCTGATCTCTCTTCTATTCGGGTTTAAATGGTTTTACTAACTCTAACATTAGGATCTCGTGATCACGTCCACCTGGAGTTCCCCTTATTAGAGATGATTGCCTGTTGCACCAGAAGATTCCGAAGATAATCTTCGATGTTCTCTCAAGACAGTTGTGCCCACCGCCTTTGCAAATTCCCTACCACTGTTGTATCATTATGGATAACTACATACACTTGCCCTTTCAAATCCCATTGATCTTATTATTACAAGATACGTCGAAAATTCTCTATATTGTTCCGACAATACTTTGTGCCTACTGCCTTGCAGTTCTAAGCCACCTGAATACCCCTACGGATAATTCCTCGCACTTACCGAGTATCTGCCCTTCCCCAATTGTTTATGTGTTTCACTAAGGTCTTCGAAATAATATTTGATCTTCCGAAAATCCTTAGCACTTATTGCTCTTGAAATTCTTGCTTGCTTGCATTATGGTTAAGCCCATAAGTATAGTAATCTTATTGGCAGCCTTTGTCACTATCATTTTGAGTCCATTGATTTAATATGTTGCGAATGCTCGCAATCCTCAATCAGATCCTAGAATTCATCCTTTTGGCTCAGACGTCATTTTAAACGTGAGCTGAATCTCGACCAATCAAATTGTTGTCGATTTTACCCCTAAGCTTACTCAACTTATCTATCCTTAATCAGAGCATTTGCTTCTGATCCTTTGATTTGGAAATCATAATTCCTTTACATGTGAGCTTTGAATTAGCCAGTTGCTTCTATAATCCAATGCATTTGCATTGTTTCTTCATCTAGTTGAGTGCCGATAATCACATTTGCTTCTCTATGGACCGTCAGATCCTTTGTTGAAATATCATCCGACAATGTCCTTTGTATACAAAAACCTTGAGAAGTTCTTTCCCTGATATATAATGCCTTTGGCAATTTGTATCCTCTGCTTTGATAACCATACTCCGCTTTCGAACTTGTATTATCTACTCCGAAGTTTGTAGTATATGTTCCTAAGATGCCCTGATGGGTTGAACCTACGCCTTCCCTAATCCGTGTGAACCCGAAAGATTTCACGGGTCATACTTATCTGGTATTGCACCAGGTAAAAACTTTCAACAACTAATGTCATTTTCGAATACGAGAGGTGAATGGAAGGTTATACATTGAAGAAGTGGGAGTCGACCTTGAACTTTGTGTTCATGCCCATGGAAATGATGTAGATCCTATCATGAAAGCTTCTTGTAATAATAACTATTTCCTTGATTTAATATCCTTTGGTATCAGTGAATTGATCCTTCGCAATCATGGTTCTGACCATATGTTCTTCTTTGATCCCATTTCTCGGGCAAAGTTTAAGCACTTGTCTTCTGTGGATCAATACACCTGTCCAACCTTTACTTTGGTCTATCCTCGAGTATTACCCCCCTAGTATCTCGAGATTGTCGTGGAACTGCATAACTTCTTATGAGTTCTTCGTCAAGTACTACATTCTCACCAATTCCAAATTTTTCACGGGCTCTGAGTTATTAAACCCTCAAGGACACCGATAACTAAATCGAGTCCGCATCGTGACTAAACAACTCTTAGTAATCTTCTTTACTTGCGAGTTTGTACCCGATCACGCCATTCCTAACATGTTTGGCTATATCATTATCATACTAAATTTTTACTGTGCTACATGGTCCTTCACGGAGCACAATTTCCGATAATGAGCTAACCCTACATCGATCTTCCTCATCATATCATTTCGCCTTGAACAGCCGACTTGATTTTGAGTAAGTGTCCTATCCTTGGTTCCAATAACCTTTCGCTTCATCATTCCTTTGACTTGATGTCATCACTGATCGATTACATCTTCGTGGAGCCTCTCGACAAAATTTGTCGTGATCGTCAAACAACATTTTGATTCCTTCCAGAATATCAACCAAATTCATGATGACAAGTACCATCCCTGTCCCTCGATGATTTGTGTTATCACCGACAACATTATTTCTTTCCCTCCAACACAAACTTGTTCGTGTTTTGTGTTATACCTGGAGACCCGTGCTATCCAGCAAATATTCTTCTTTACCTTGGAGTATTACCATCTTTTATGTCAAGAGTGTCATGAGAATTTCACCACCTCCTGAGAATTCTTGATACCTGTAATACTTATCACCATCACCATTCCTTCTTGGTCTAGGGGACATCGGTATTCGGCTAGGATTCCCCCTAGAAGCTAGCCTATGGTATGATTGTTGTATATGATCCATCGACTAGCCTGGCCTCGGTTTATATAATGCACCAAAGTCCTAGGATAACAAGAGTCCGAGCCGAATACGTCGATGGGGAGGAGTCCTTGTCTTGATCACCAAGTCTTGTGGAATCTTCCATGTATGCGGCAGCTGTCCGAACTGGCCCATGAGTATACGGCCATGGGGGTCCTCGGCCCAATCTAACAGATCGGGAGACGACATGGTGAGTACCCCCTAGTCCAGGACACAAACCGATGCATATATGGCAATATCTGAGAGTTTTTTTATTATTATTACTATTATCTCCGGTTTGCACTATTTTTTGTGCACAGGAAAATGATCCAGCCAGACTATATCCTTTGGCGTCACCTCGGCTGGACAGGGGGCTTCGTCAACACTTCATTACCCCTTGCCGGGGACTTCGGCATCACTCTGCCGGCCTGCATTGGCCATGCTATGTCACCACTTCGGAGTGCCAAGCTCTTTGCTCCACCACCTCGGGACCGGCTTGGGGGATGGAACCTTGTCTCACATCAAGCTCGGACCGCGTCATCAATACCGAACACATTAACCAGCTAAGTTTCCTTCGTGCTCAAAGTTTTAAATTTTTAACTTGTGTTTGGCTCGACCAAGCATTATACTTTTTTGGAAAAAAGTTGCTTGTAAAAACATTTTCCTTGTCCAAACTTCGTTTGTGACACACAAATTCAAATACCCCGTTTACTTGGGGGCTTCCTTTGTGAAGCTTTTCCTCTTGCATATGATTATACTTGTACGGCTTCATTCCTTGTTCGTGTATTATGCCACAATATGCACCATATTGACTTAAGCGATTTGCAAGCTGGGTTGCCTCGCTCCTGTGTTTACCCCTACGTTCCCGATTGTTTGGCTCGGGAGTAAAGGGAGCACCTCTGCGATTGTCACAATCGGGTCATCCGAGCCAGACCTTAGACTAGGTGAAGCCGAAAGCTAGCGCTCTTATTGTTTTCAATGATGGTCGGCACACAACGGAACTCATGAGTACAAAAAAATCTATTGCACAAGTCTCATAGTAACAATGAGCACCGAAGAAAGGTATCGGTGGGGGTACTATTTTCTTTGAAGATGCTTCTTACACTTCGCCAGTAATATAGCATAAGTTCCCTGAGCGTGCTTTGTCTGTTACAGCCTTATGGCCTGATTGCCCGGTTATTGGAAACACCATCGATATTCTCGACAGGTGGAGTACATAACACTTTTCGGTCCTTGACCGGAGAGGGAGAAGCCGACGGTCGGTTAAGACGCGTTTAAAGTTCGGGTGAACACAGATATGATATAACTACTTTGGTACATACAATCATTATACATAAAATTCTTTTACCCAAGTCACTTGGGGGCTCTTAAATTTATATGAGCCGTTTTATAATAAGTGCTCTTCTTCTTAGTCGTTGCAAAGTTATTATTATTATTGTTACTATTTATCATTCCTTTTTTTGACACAAGTATGTGGCCACTAGCTGAGGAGCCTAATTTCTCTCTCAAAGCCGCTAGAGTTTAGTTTGCTAAACTGGCCTAATGAAAAGTACTCCGCCTTCGGGATAGGAGGTTGAAGCCGTAGGCTGACCCGCTTGGAGTCTTGAGATAGGATGTGTCATGTTAAAGCACGACAGAAGCACTTTTTTCTAAAGTCCAATTTTCAGATTGGCACCGAACACTTTATCTTGTTCGGACGTCAGGTTTTCACTGACGTTTTTGGTTTTCCAAGCCTATGGCACTTTTAAACTATTTGTGTGTTTCCGGCATTAGTCTCGTAGTGCAATGCCGGACATCTTTGGACATTCGGCAAAAACACTCCCGGATATTGCCATATATGCATCGGTTTCGAATTGTGTCTTTGGTCAATAGTTGGGTTGTCTGGCTCCTGTGCTTGCCTCCTACATTCCGCTTTGTTCGGCTAGGTGCGCAAAGGGAGAACCACTGCGATTGTGCTTCCATCTCGCATGGTTAAGCACCTTAGTGGAGAAAGCCGAAAACTGACTGTCACAATAGGCGTAAACTGGTCAGCGATCTGATGACTATGATAAATGATGGGTCGTTCATAACATTAGCCGAAGTGTTTACGGCTTGACCTCGGATGTCGCCGAACACTAACCGGGGGCTCATAGCTATCTTCCCCAGTTTAAAGCTCCTATGACTAAGTGAAAGTTATAAACCCCGCATATCTGATTGCCTCGTTTCCGCTAACACAACCGCCTTCGGGCACCGAGACGTCGGCTAAGGGTTGTTTTGTTATTGCGGAAACACCCTGCGTAGTATCTACCAAGGGGTAGAGGTCGACGATGGGCCACTTTCAACTGATCAACGGTCGCAATGGAGTCAAAATAATGATGTAAAGTACTTGGATACATCGAATCATTACACATAATCTGTGATTTTACTCTCGATATCGATCCTTAATTCGGCCACACGTGCCCACATTAAGGCTCGGGGGCTACTGGGCTTTGCGCTCATTATTTACAAATATTAAAGGGGCACATCAATCCCCTGATCTGGTCTTGCCACCCGACCAGTGTCTCGGGGGCTACTGCATTGCCTATTCAATGCAGAAAATTCAAAGGGCTCAGTGTTCGGCTTGATCGAACTATGGGAAGCGCGTCTTCGGACATCAATAAGTACCATCTGGACCTATCTGGCACCAAGCTATATATCACGGCGACTTCTCACGACCCTCTCTCAGGGGGGCCGTTCGCCGATCACTATTATCTCTTATATATTACATTGTGTTTTTATTCCTATGTATGCTGCCGAGCTAGGAGTTGATCCTCAGGCCGATTTCGCGCATCGACCTGAGTCTCAGGGGCTACTAGGAACAGTGGTTTTATGCTTGCCTTCAGGTGCATATCGGGTTTTAGACTGATACACACCTTGAGGGCTACTGGATATACATTGGCAGAGAATAAACTGCACCAGTTAAAAATATTCACAAAAAATCAGCCCACGGTCGGGGTGGTGCACCACCTTGGAAGCAGTCCGGCATAAAGCTCGGGCACTAGCGGCTAGCTCCATAGAGAGCATTTCCGGCATTAAGCTCGGCTAAACTACTTCAACTTTTTTGGACCAAGATGATCTATGACATCTTGGATATAGTCCAGCGTTGGAGCTTGGACACAGTCCGGCATTGGAGCTCGGATACATTTCGGCGTTGGAGCTCGGAAGCAGTCCGACATTGGTGCTCGGCTGCAAAAGATACCTTGAATGCGGTCCGGCGTTAGAGCTCGGACACAAGAGGACACTACATCTCGGGAACAACTTCAAACCCGAGGTGTGGCATAAAAATAACAAGGCATTGATAAAGGCCGGAAACTTAAAGGGGCTCCTCGGATACCCGACGTGTAAACTCGTCGAATCTATTTCGGCGATCCTCAAGATCGAAGATGAGAAGATTTGTCGAATCAGTTTTCAAGACCGACAACCGAAGATGAAGAACAGTTCAGAAGAATCGAGGAGCGTCCCTAACTTGAAGACCGGTTCAGGGGGCTACTGACGGTGTCCTGGACTAGGGGGTACTCACCATGTCGTCTCCCGATCTGTTAGATTGGGCCGAGGACCCCCATGGCCGTATACTCATGGGCCAGTTCGGACAGCTGCCGCATACATGGAAGATTCCACAAGACTTGGTGATCAAGACAAGGACTCCTCCCCACCGGCGTATTCGGCTAGGACTCTTGTTATCCTAGGCCTCTGGTGCATTATATAAACCGAGGCCAGGCTAGTCGATGGATCATATGCAACAATCATACCATAGGCTAGCTTCTAGGGTTTTAGCCTCTATGATCTCATGGTAGATCAACTCTTGTAATACTCATATCATCAATATCAATCAAGCAGGATGTAGGGTATTACCTCCATCAAGAGGGCCCGAACCTGGGTAAATATCGTGTCCCCTGCCTCCTGTTACCATCGATCCTAGATGCACAGTTTAGGACCCCCTACCCGAGATCCGCCGGTTTTGACACCGACAGTCCTCGTGTTGTTCCTAACCGGAATGCCGACAAATGAACTATGATGTGTGAATTCAAAACTTTTAGCAACCCTATTGCTTTGAACCAATGTTTAATTGTGTATGTTTTCCTCGAGCATACATCTTTATATAATTTTGATTTGACAAATGTTATCTCCTTATTCACCTAATTGGGGAGATCCATCTCTTGAAAATCTTAATGGATTGACACTGAGTCCATCAGCCACCCCCTCATCCTCTCCTTGGGTTAATGATGAACTCATGATTCGGGACTTGCTTTAATAGTTAATTTCCCTAAAATTTTACAATGTCATCTCGTCAATTGCGTTGCACCTTTTCTTTCTCAGGCATCTTGAGTCTGAAGTATCCTGACACCAATCAGACCTGAATCTCGGTCAGGTATGATGGTTGGAACATATTTACAAGTGTTATAACATTGGTCTTTAACCCGATAAGGTGATGTCATCCAAACACACCTGCCCGGAGGGCCTATTGTAATAGTTTCCTTTCTAGCAAGGTTAGTCATTCTTCCATGAGTAATTTGTAAGACTTATTCTATGAGTTGTTTTCGATGGATTCCTTGTGTATCCAAAGTCTGATCTTTACCCAATGACCATGTCAATGATATCTCGAAGCTTGTCTGTGGTACTCCAATTTTCAACGAGAACATTTGAAGCCCAATGCTAAATGTTTCCTGCTCAATTACCCAAGCACCACTGTATGGGTAACATCATGAAATTCCTCTCCCCTTACCTAAGTGGTTTTCTACCTTCTATCCGGTCTTGGATATCATACCCTGCTTTTTCTTGGGAAGGATATACCCCTGAAATATGTGTTTAAACACATTTTACTTTCCATTGTTCTGTTTACTCTGATAATCACATTTTCCTTTCCATTGTTCTATTTAACCTTCTCGAGGTTTATATGATCTAAGCAGTAATACGTCACTGCTTTTATAAGCACCTCAGTGTACAACTCTGTTAGTAAGAACCTGTTACTATTGTTGATGACATTGTGGTAGCCGCCGATGGACGAGAACTTTGCCTATTGGTCTGCCTCGTCCAGCGAGCAGGAAAATGGTTCTCTTCGTCCGTCTCCCTTGGTACCGATGTTGTTGCCGACATAACTGGTAGACTATCCTCTGACATGCCTTGCTTACATGATCGTGCAAGACGTCACCGCCCTTCCTACTTTTAACCCACATGGTGGGCCAATAACCCACAGTTCCACAGGATCGAAACCTAACTCTCCTGTACACCCCCGGTTTCCAAAGTTATTCCTCGCACATGACCTCGTATGTTATTCACGAGCCACCCTCCAAGAGATCATCAATCCTGGTATCAGACATAATACTTATTCCCTTTGCTTTGAACCCCTTTCACATGTTGTTTTCGGCATCGAACGATTGCCTACCTGCTTGAAACTTCTTAGGGTACCTCCTTACTTTACTCTCGATGTTTTCTTAAGTTTCAATTCGAGAGATACTTATGCTTCTTCCCCTGAGTTAACCGTCTGATGCTCAATCCTGTTAGAATCCGTCCTTATAGAGTTTTCCCTTCTTACGCTTTTGTAAGTACGGTGAAGATCCTGAAGGAGGGACGACAACTTCATCATGATGACCTAAAGCAGAGAAATGAAGACATCAGTATGGATCGACCACTTCAAGAAGAGCAAGTAAGACCGAGAAGATTCATTAGGATTTCGTAACCAGACCTTTCCCCCTTATTCCACCTCTTAAATCTCGGGACGAGATTTCTTGTAGTGGAGCAGAATTGTGACGCCCGGATAGTTACGCTACCGCAGAGAAATGAAGACATCAGTAATGATGCCACGTCACCACGATTGCAGTTGTTAATCTTGCGATGATTCAAATCCCGTCCAAATTTCAAATTTAAAAATCAAGTCAAACGAATAAAGTTTTCAAAAGTCAAAATTAAAATGTTCTTAATGTGACAAATAAATCATGGATATTATTGGTGGAGAAACAACATCTTTATAAAGTAATTAAATACCCTAAAGTGATTAAAACAAAAGCAAAACAATTAGTTATACTCCTAATATATTTTACAAAATACTAAACTAATTTAATTAGGTGCCAAAGTTAAAGTGGCAAAGGTATATTTAGTAATGCAAATTTGGGTGTTAATCATATATTTTACAAACAAAAATAAATTGTGAGATAAAATAAAAATAGTAAAAGAATAATAAACAAAATAGAACAAAAAAACAGAAAAGACAAAAGGCTTTCCCCCCACTGGGCCTCGGCCCAGCCACATGCCAGGCCGGCCTACTCCCACTACTTAACCCCCACACCCCACACCCCGTAAGCCTAACCACCCCAGCCACCCACTCCCCCCACTATGCTCTCCCCATCCCCCGATCCTGAACTAGATCGGGGCGCTCGACGCCGCCACCGCTTGGAGGCGCCCGAACCCCGAGCCCCGTCGCGCCTCCGTCCTCCCCCGCGACGCCACCTCGTCGGATCCGCCCCACCCTCTTC
>NC_041392.1:281453816-281474855 GCF_002162155.2 Triticum dicoccoides | reverse complement strand
GTACACCGCTCGGGGCCGCGCCCCGTGCCCCGCTCCCTGCATCGCCGTGGCCTCCGTTGGCACATGGCCTGGCCGCGCCCGGCTCCCTCCGCAACACGCCCCGCCTCTGTCACTCCTTCGCTCCCGCATCGTGGCCGTCCCCGTCACCTGCAGTCGCGCCAAGCCCCGCCTCTGCCAACCCTGCGCGTCGCTCCGCCGCCCGCATCGACTGCGCAGGCGCGACGGCGCTCCCGCCTTGGCTCGCCCCTCCTCGTGAACACGAACGCGCCTGCCACCCCCCGTGCTCGGCTACACCGCACGCTGACAGCCACGCCTTGCCGTCCTCGTCGCACGCGCTGCGAGGCCGAGCCCCAACGCTGCTCCACTCGATGCCGACGCCTCTGTTGAGCCCACCCACCGGTCTAGCCGTCACCGGAGATGGCCGCGCCGGCTTGCCCCGCTTGGGTGCACCCGCACCAGGCACCCAGCGCCCGTCGCCCGCGCCCGTAGTGGACTATGGGCCACTGACCAGTGGGTCCTGCCCCCTGGCCCTATGACAAAGGGGCCCACCCCTGGAACGATTTAAAAAAAGAGAAAGAATAACAAAAAATAAAAAAATAAATAATAAATAATAAATAAATTAAAATTAATTAATTAAGTTAATTAATCATGTTTAATTAATCTAATTAACTAGCTAGTTTAATTAAACCCTAATTAGACTAAACAGTCAATGACGAACAGGACCCACACGTCAGTTGACCAGCCAACGCCTCTGCTGACGTCATGCTGACGTCAGCATGCACTGTTCTGGACAATGTTGATTTTAAATAATTAAATAAATGGTAAAAATGATTTAAATCTTTTAAAATCAATATAAAATAAATTGTAGCTAGGATCGAAAAACTTTGTACTTGAAAGTTGCTCAGAACGACGAGATGAATCCAGATATGTAGCCCGTTCGTCCGCCACGCATCCCTAGCATAGCGAATACACAACTTTCCCCCTCCGGTTCATCTGTTCGAAAACGCGAAACACCAGGGATCTTTTTCCCGGATGTTTCCCCCCCCTTCACCAGTACCACCTCATACCGCGTTAGGGCACCCCTAGCACCACTACTTGTCATGTCATGCATCGCTATGCATCTGTTTGCTTAATATTTATTGTTTCTTCCCCCTCTTCTCTCGCTAGACACCGAGACTGACGCCACTGCTACCCAGTACGACTATGCTGTTGACGACCCCTCTCTCTTGCCAGAGCAACCAGGCAAGCCCCCCCTTAATCACCAGATATCGCCTACTCTTCTCTCTACTGCTTGCATTAGAGTAGTGTAGCATGTTACTGCTTTCCATTAATCCTATTCTGCTGCATAGCCTGTCATTGTTGCTACATCTGTTAATACCTTACCTGCAATCCTAAATGCTTAGTATAGGATGCTAGTTTATCATCAGTGGCCCTACATTCTTGTCTGTCTGCCATGCTATACTATCGGGCCATGATCACGTCGGGTGTTGATCACGGGTATATACTATACCTATTACACATGATATATGTTGTGACTAAAGTCGGGTCGGCTCGTTGAGTACCCACGATTGATTCACGAATTGGGGGCTGGAAGGACATACTTTCCTGACGGCCCTCTGTGTGGATCTTTGTGGCGGAGCGACAGGGCAGGTTGAGACCACCCAGGTGAGAGGTGGGCCTGGCCCTGTCGGCGTTCACGGTTACTTCAAGATAACACGCTTAACGAGATCTTGGTATTTGATCTGAGTCTGGCTACTGGCCTATACGCAATAACCAACTACGCGGGAACAGTTATGGGCACTCGACGTCGTGCTATCAGCCGAAGCCTTTGTGACGTCAGTGACTGAGCGGCGCGCGCCGGGTTGGACCATGTAACGCAACTTCCTTTGTAATGGAGGTTGCTAGGTCTGCTCACCGGCCGCGTACGCAACGTGCAGGCGTGCAATGGGTGATGGTCCCAGACCCCTGCACGCATAGGATTTAGACCGGCATGCTGACCTATCTGCCGTGCCTAGGTAGGGCTACGACATGTTGATCATCCGAGGCCGGGCATGACCTAGAAAAGTGTGTCCGGACAAAGGGGGTCGGGTGTGTTGGGAAATGTGGTGCACCCCTGCAGGGAAGTTAATCTATTCGAATAGCCGTGATCTTCGGTAACAGGACGACTTGGAGTTGTACCTTGACCTTATGACAACTAGAACCGGATACTTAATAAAACGCACCCTTCCAAGTGCCAGATACAACTGGTGGCCGCTCTCTCACAGGGCGACGAGGGGAGGATCATCGGTTAGGATTATGCTATGCGATGTTACTTGGTGAACTTACCATCTACTCTCTTCTTCTGCTGCAAGATGGAGGTTACCAGAAGCGTAGTCTTCGAAAGGACTAGCTATGCCCCTCTTATTCCGGCATTCTGCAGTTCAGTCCACATATGATACCCCATTTTCCATCTGATACCAATGCATACATTTGTAGTGTATCTCCTTGCTTGCGAGTACTTTGTATGAGTACTCACGGTTGCTTTGCTACCTCTTTTCCCCCTTTCTATACCCGATTGCTGCGACCAGACGTTGGAGTCAAGGAGCCAGACGCCACTGTCGATGACGACTACTACTACACTGGAGGTGCCTACTACTACGTGCAGGCCGCTGACGACGACCAGGAGTAGTTTAGGAGGATCCCAGGCAGGAGGCATGCGCCTCCTTCGATCTGTATCCCAGTTTGTGCTAGCCTTCTTAAGGCAAACTTGTTTAACTTATGTATGTACTCAGATATTGTTGCTTCCGCTGACTCGTCTATGATCGAGCTCTTGTATTCGAGCCCTGGAGGCCCCTGGCTTGTAATATGATGCTTGTATGACTTATTTTATTTGTAGAGTTGTGTTGTGATATCTTCCCGTGAGTCCTTGATCTTGATCGTACACGTTTGCGTGTATGATTAGTGTACGATTGAATCGGGGGCATCACACGTTGTACGCATGGACTTCACTCCATTATCGGCTCAATAAAAGAAATTCCTCTTGATGTGATTTTTTTTGTTTTGAAACGGACACAAAAGCTTTGCCTCATCTCATTCATGAAGACGGAACTACTAACAAAGTTCGACAAGATCCATTACACCTCCACAAATGGAAGCGAAAAGCCTAGTATCGATGTATCAAATAACTCAAATGTTCTGCCCCCACAGTAACCGTCGCTGATAAACAGGTTGTTAGTGTGTGCATGAGAGGAGCGGCTGAGTAGGCTAGCTACGCACTGGAATAGAGCAGCGAGACTACCCACTACGCAGGTGTACTTTCCCTGCATTGATAGTACAGCGATGGTTCTAGAGAATAATACTACCCTCCACTTCCAATTGTAGCTCCTTGGCCCTGAGATTCAAGAGTTCAAAACTGGTGCACTATACTAGAAGTACAGTACTACATCGACTAATAGTTTATAAAGTAGTACTAGTACTGCTACAGTACGAGTACGTAGTAAATAATAGCCTCACCCCTTCGCTAAGGAACGATCGAGGAGGTACAATTGGAAGGGACGAGGCCCTGCGGTTACTACGCTCTTATCTCCTCCTCGCCAATTCCCCTCCCCCCCCCCCGAAGAGAAGGCAGTTCATCGCTGCTCCCATGGATTCGCCAGGCGGTTCTCCTCCTTGTCTGGGCTGGGAGACCTTGGACGACGATCCTCTAGGAGAAATCGGACGCTGCTGCGATGTCCTCACCGCCGCAAGACTTGGTGCTTCCTGCACCAACTTTTTCAAGACGGTTCTTAAACAAGCTTGGGAAAAGGCCATGCTTGTTGGTCTTCCATGCATCCTTGAGGATAAGGTTCTTCTATGGGACAATCCTTCAAACAGTCCACCGCTCCCTGGCCATGGTTGCATGTTGACTCCGCTAGAGTTGCCGACGTTGAGAGGTAGTCGGATTTCGGCCGATGAGCAGGTCAGTCATGGAGTTTGATCATGTAGTACTCCCTCTGTAAATTAATATAAGAGCGTTTAGATCACTACTTTAGTATTCTAAACGCTCTTATATTAGTTTACGGAGGGAGTACTTAGTTATTCCATTTCCATCCCGTAATTTCTCCGCTGCCCACTATCTTATATATAGGTCTGGGCCGGTACCAACGAAGATTGGCTTGCATACCTCCGGTTGGATACCACCATCATTTTGCACAACATCCACAGTAGTGCGGCCGTTCCCGTAGACCCCTTCTCAGCCATTGGGATCGGCCTTCCGGACTGGCTGGGCTTGAATATGTATGATGATGCCTACATGAGATTGAAGAAGATAGCAATTGCAGACCCGCCAACAAAGCAACGCGGCTACGACGATTACTATCTCATCGCGGTGTTCGACATAAGGATTGTCATCAATGCAAGAGGCAGTAACGGCAGAGGCTGGCACATGTTGGTCGCGGCAGATTTGTACCCCTACACATTCGAAGACGCCGTGCGCCATCTAGGCCGTATCTTCGCGGTGACAAGCCAGGGGACTTGTTTCATCTGGTTGCCATCCTACGGTATGGGAGATTACAAACGGAATGCACAAACCATCATTTGCATCCCTAAAGGTACTCCATTATTTTTTAGGGACTAGTCATCCCCCGATCAAAATAAGATCACCGATCCTGGGTGTGCATTTGCATCCGCGATTCGGTGTAACCTGGAATCTTGTAGCTGACTTTGGCATATTGGGATCAACTACCTTAGTAGTCGTTACCCATGGTACCACTGATGTGCAGCATGGTCACACAATCTATCATGATCGGACCGTCACCATCTAACGAGGTATTCCATTTAGTATTATATTTTTAACCCTCTCGCCTTCTCTTTCGTTGTTGTACTACTTACTTACTAGTACTAGTAGGAGTACTTTTTACCTTGGAGGACGCGTATAGCTAGCTAGGCCCTTGAAGACTTGAACCCACTAGCTGCCACCATTTTTGTTTTTCCATGTCTTACTATCTCATCCATGTAGCCAAGAGTGGCTATATATAATAAGCCGGTTATTTTACTTCCTCTAAACCGGAGTAGTACTATTTTCTACACAGTATTACTGACCGCCATATTTGAGCACAACATTATTATGCATGGAGCTTGACTGTGTACGTCACCATGTGTCCAGGTCTAAGATGCCGCGTGTACCAGATGAACGGCGCCGAGTTCGACCCCGGTGATGCTATGTGGGTGCCGAGGAACACTCTTGGAGAGTACTAGCTTTTCATTGGGGACAGCTACCCCATTGTGAAGCGGATACCACCTTCCGTGCATGAAACCAAAGGCCTGCCGTTCATGAAGCATGGTTGTGTCTTTAGTGCGCACCACCGGATGAATGACATGCTGGGACACGCTATCCCTGATTTATGCCGCTTCAGCTTGGATGAGTCTCCATCGTGTGGAACCAGACTAGAAAGTTGCGACAATGATTCCCGTTGCCCACCACTATGGATCGTGCCATCCATGAAGAACACCTGGGACTGGAACCTGGAGGAGGACATGTAGCCCATCTATAATGTGTAATTGGGGTATGGTAAATTGTGAACGGTAGCACTGTGAATATATATGTAGACTAGTCGTGCACAAATTTATCACATGAATTGGAGATGAACTTGTGTGGCATACTGGCATTTCTCCTTTAGAATTTATCACTAGTAAATGTGTTATGTGTACGTGCAACTTGTGTGGTTGTTGCATGGGCTCCAACATGCTCTTTGAGAAAAAAAAGGTGGCACAACTTTGGATATAGGTGATGTGGCGGCATCATACAGTAGCATCGTTCGCCATAGTTGTAATACTCCTACTAGGAAGGCAACTCCTATAAAACCTTGCGCTTGGCACTTTGCCTCTTCGGGAGGTTCAATAGTTCGTACTCGTGTGAACCTTTCACTTCTCTCTTCGCCTCTTCGGAAGGTCCAACAATGATGATACTACAATACAATATGCTTCTGGCAATCTGACACCGATTGAACTGCTGCACGTCCACCGCGAGGGCGAGCGAGAGGGAGAGGGAGAGGGCACTATAGTCAAAACCCTCTCCTCGTCTTGCGAGCCACCGCACGCGTGGGCGAGAGGGAGAGGCGTAGTAAGCAAGCTTCTCCTCGTTCAGCGAGTTGACGGGACACATCAAAGCAGTACCAGTACTAGCCCTTTCTGGTTAATATGGCTTAATTTGAAACGAGAAAGATACACTGGCGGTCAACATATGTACGCTCTTTATGGCCACTATATATAGTTTTCCGGTGATTATACGATCACTAGCTCATCATAGAGCACCGTATTTCACCCTACTGACCGACCACATAGTCCACGTGGCACTTTGTTGACTGGTTAAATTGTCACCTGGATTGTGGGTCCCACCTGTCAGTTGGCAGAGCATAGAAATCAGTTAAACAAAACTTTACGCAAGCGCGACAGGAGTCCAACCCTTGCGTGTGATCCACCCTGGCTGTATATGTGAGTGCATGCATGTGTACTCCCCCGGTCTTCCAACAAAGAGTGTACATCAGCTAAAAACAAAGGGTGTACATCTAC
Organism: Triticum dicoccoides; assembly: GCF_002162155.2. Classification (NCBI taxonomy): domain Eukaryota; kingdom Viridiplantae; phylum Streptophyta; class Magnoliopsida; order Poales; family Poaceae; genus Triticum; species Triticum dicoccoides. The sequence continues at coordinate 281,468,327 of NC_041392.1, read as the reverse complement.
ACTTCCAATGCATTTAGCCTTTAATCTAAAATCGATATTGATTGACTAATGAACCAACTTGTGCTCTAGCTATAGGCTATACATGTCTATCCTTAATTACAGCATGCAACAACCTTCATTTAATCCTTTTCTCTCAATGGTCGCATGCACACATAAGTCTGGTACTTTTGGGTGTTAATTATGCCCTGGTCAATGTGTAAATCTGTAAATGTACAGTCTTTCACGGACGTAGGGAGTAGGTTGATCACTTGAGCGTGAGCGTGTGTGTTGCGTCGTGTGTTGTGTGCCACATGGATGCGTGAGTGTTGCATGCGTCCATGTGTACATGTGAGTGTTGCATGTTGCATGCATGCATGCATGAGGCTTTTACTCCCTCCCATTGACATGTTCGTATTTCAAGCTTCCTCTGTTCCCTCCATATGGTGATACTCCCTCTGTTCTCAAATACGGAGTAAAAGCCTCCCTCTGTTACCAAATATGGAGTATTTGTCTTTCTAGAGATTTCAACAAGTGACTACGTGCGGTGCAAAATGAGTGAATCTACACTCTAAAATATGTCTACATACATCCATATGTTGTATTCCATTTGAATGTCTAAAAAGAGAATATTTAGGAATGGAGGGAGTAGCAAATAAACATTAACTTCTCTTGTTTTTCCCTCTTTGGTCACGGTGCACAACCAAATATGACTTATTCACCTGGATGGACGGAGTAGATGGTCAAAGTTTGACACAAAAATTAATGCATTGGTAAACATAATTTTTTGAGGAAAATGAGTACATTAATTGAGTGTTTTTGCAAACTACAAAAATTATTCCACCACTCATCATCTACCTTGGTTGATGAGATTTTTGAACCGAGCTCTATAAACCGGAAAGGAGGTAGTACTACTAGTACTCCTACATTATTGGTGTTGGGTGCCTTGGCCAATGTTTCATCTTGTTGGACAGGATGCGGCTACTTCCAATGCATCGGTGCTTACATGGGGTGCTAAGCACATAATAAACTTTAGCAACTTAAAGCTCCCAATGCATAGGTGCTTAACTTGTTGGTGCTAAGCATCCTTTATTTAATGATTTTGTAACTAAAGTTCTTCATGCATTGGTGGGATTCTTCCATTTAAGTCTTTTGTCTAGGTTCTCGCGCTTAGTACTGGGGCCACCACACTTATCTCTCTCCTCTTAATTACCTTGCCACATCATACTTTTTGCCTACATGGCAGCCTTAGGCTGGTTGTAATGGGGAGTATCATATACTAGTATCATGTACTGGTACTAGTTTATGATACTTCATCCGTTATGCATAGTATGATATGTTGGTATCATAGATGACTACATTTATTGCCATGCATGACACAAAATAACACATCATTTAATATGATACGGTATCATGATATGATACTCAAGCCTCTTTTTTTCATTTAATTCTATGCCACCTCATCAAAATTGCTTAGTTGGCATGGATGATACAACCTATGATACTCCAATTAGGCCTCTTCCAATTCATGGGTGCTTAGTTGAGGTGCTAAGTGCATTAAAAATCTTAGCAACTAGTCCCCCCCCCAATGCATAGGTGCTTAGCTTTTGTAGCTAAGCTTCCCTCATATAATTGTTTAATAATTAATCTTCTTCATGTATTGGTTGGTAGTTACATTACATAGGTTCACGTGCTTAGCACTGTTTCTTCCTGGGGTCACCATAATGCTCTCTCTCCTCTTTAATTGCTTTGCTACCTCACTATTTTGCCTATGTGGCGTCCTTAGCACCTCTACACCTTGGAGCATTTGGAAGGGCCTTACAAGCAGCCTTAGCACCTGTACAAGGCGGAGCATTGGGAGGGGCCTGAGCGTACATGCATAGGGATACTGTAGATAGGAAGTCTTCGCGGTCCATTATTCCCCATCTCGGTCAGAGAGAACTATTCAACTAGTATTCACAGTGAAGTGACAATACACGCAGCAGCAGATGGGACACTTAATTAATAAGCTGAACCAGCATGTTGGTGTTACTAAATCAGCCTTACCCAGTACTGCCATCATGTTTAACAGTGGAGCACGCTTCTGAAAATACGACTATGCACCTCTCTCCTCCATTAACTGACATATGGTCCCTCTTGAGGTAGACCCACATGTCATCGACGTAACTATTTACACTCTGAAGGACGATATGTCCTGGTAGTAGTACTAGTAGAATTGAGATTTAATGCACTTTCTTCCCCGTCTTTCACTCTTCTTCCTCCTCTCTTATTCTTCCTCCTCTCTTCCCCATCGTCAGCCACACACCATTTCCCCCCGCTCACTGCTCGCCCGCCCGCGCCATCTTCCTTGGTAGCTCGCGCGTACCATATCCCCCCGCTCACTGCTCGGCCACACACGCCATCTACTTCGCTCGCCCGCCCAAATCCAGTTCCTCGCTGGCTCGCAGGCACCAAAAACCCCAGTCACTCAGCTCCCTAAAAAACCCTATGGCAGAACCGACTGACATGCAGAGCCGCGATTGGAATTCCCTCCCCGATGTTCTGTTGGAGCAAATCTGTAATCGTATGGACCTGCTCAGCACCGCCCATCTGGCTGCATGCTCGGTGTCTTTGTACCGTCTACTCGTCTGCAACCGATCGTCTCTTTTCAAGACACCTTACTTGCTGATGCCCGATCCTTGCAGGTGGCCCAGACACCGACTTGACGATCCTATGGAGGTTGTTGTGGTGCCTGAGGGAGTCCTGGATTAGGGGGTATCCAGACAGCCGGATTATATCCTTCGGCCTGACTATTGGACTATGAAGATACAAGATTGAAGACTTCGTCTCGTGTCCGGATGGAACTCTACTTGGCGTGGAAGGCAAGCTAGGCAGTGCGGATATGGATATCTCCTCCTTTGTAACTGACCTTGTGTAACCCTAGCCCCCTCCGGTGTCTATATAAACCGGAGGGTTTTAGTTCGTAGGACAACATACAATCATACCATAGGCTAGCTTAGGCTAGCTTCTAGGGTTTAGCCTCTCCGACCTCGTGGTAGATCAACTCTTGTAATACTCATATCATCAAGAATAAATCAAGCAGGATGTAGGGTTTTACCTCCATCAAGAGGGCCCGAACCTGGGTAAAACATCGTGTCCCCTGCCTCCTGTAACCATCCGCCTTAGACGCACAGTTCGGGACCCCCTACCCGAGATCCGCCGGTTTTGACACCGACATTGGTGCTTTCATTGAGAGTTCCTCTGTGACATTGCCGTAAGGAAGGATGCCTCATCTCGTTGTTAAAAACAACATTACCGCCGGGGGAGCTCTGGTTGTCGGCCAAACTCTCCGGCTAGGCAGTTTCGTCATGACTGCCTGTTCGGCCACTGCACCGACGATGACTTCTCGGGTCATCAAAAATAGCCTCCATGTCGGCTCGGAATGCGCCAAGCAGATGGATGCAATGGAGCTCTCCTCCCTAAAAGAACTCTTGGATCACATCGCCGCCTTGGGAGTCGCTACGGACTATGATCGGATTGGGCTTAAACCCGATCGAAGGGAGATTAACTCTCCACCGGTCACCTATCATGTTGCGGTGCTGGAGGAACAATGCTGCGATCCTCCCTCTATCTTGAAGACTAACTATGTACGAATTCCTGAGCTCTTTGAGGCGGATACCCGTTTACAGGAGGACATCACCCAATCCCTGAAACTAGAGTCAGGCAGCGGGCCAGACTCATCGGGCAACATACCGAAATCCGAACTTCCAAGATCGGAAACCCCTCGGCCCCTGGGTCTCAGATGGGGTAGGGGTCCGGACTCAAATCCACCCACCCAGACATAAACGATCTTTCCCACATGAGGCAAGAGCCCCATGAAACAGTACATCATTATTGGGCCAGATTCCTCCTTGTGATGAACAAGGTTAAGGACTGCCGCGAGGAAGACGCAGTCTCACTTTTCTACAATAACTGCACGGACAAGGGAATCCTTAACGCCATAAGTCGCCGTGACATATCACGCTTCGCTGACTTGGCGTCCATAGTACGAAAGTACTGTGCGATGGAAAGTGCCTGGAAAACCGAAACGAAATTTTGGGATAATCCGGCTCCGTATACGCACCCAGTCCGAAGTAAAAGGGTGCACTATCATAAGACACCTGAGTTCATTACAAAGAAGCAAAAACCCTCTACAGGGCACGGAACCGTATTGGAGGGATGGCTTAACGTACCCTGCAAAATTCATAGCACAGCGGATACAATACCAACGCACAGCCTTAGAGCATGTTGCATACTCCTGCAGGTGGACAAAAGTGGTGAGGATCTTTTTATCCCAAATGCCACAGAGCACCATCCCGTGGATAACAATACGGTGTTAACAGTCTTTGAGACCTTCGCGTCAAATAATAGGCGCAAGCAAACACTCCGCAGCATGGCCGAAATCTGCCACGTAGCAACAATAAATCCATGGAGTGACACGGCTATTACCTTCAATGCCAGTGACGAACCTAAACTCCGAACAGCCCGAGCACCAGCCGCACTGGTCCTCAGTCCAATCGTGGACGGCTTTCGACTCACCAAAGTACTCATGGACGGCGGCAGCGGATTAAACCTCATCTATGAGGAAACTCTTCAAAAATTGGAAATAGACTGGAACCGCATTGAGCAAAGTAGCACAACCTTCAGGGGAATCATACCCAGTAGGGAGGCACAATGCGCTGGGAAAATCACACTAGATGTGGTATTCGGTATGCCAGAGAACTATAGGTCTGAAGAAATTACATTTCAAGTGGCCCCGTTCAGCAGTGGATACCACGCCCTTTTAGGACGTGAGGTGTTCACGATCTTCCAAGCCGTACCCCATTATGGGTACATGAAGCTCAAAATGCCCGGGCCCAATGGAATCATCACCCTCGCTAGTGATCCGGACACAGCACTCCACGTCGAAAACAAAACAGACGCACTGGCCCTCGAGGCATTATTCAAAGCCCTCTCGGCGGAGGAATTAACCATGCTACGCTCCACAGTGGACAGGGACGACGTGATACTCGATAAGAAATCCAAGTCCACCTCTTTTAAACCAGCGGATGAAATAGTCAAATTCCAAGTCCACCCAATGGACCCTACAAAAATAGCCTCCATCGGGGCACAATTAAACCCCGCCGTGGACGCCGCACTATGAGAGTTCCTGCGCGAGAATTGGGACATATTCGCCTGGCGTCCCTCAAACATGCCAGGAATCCCACGCAGGTTGGCCGAGCAGAGCCTCAATATCCTAAAGGGATTCAAGCCGGTCAAGCAAGCTCTTCGGCGTTTCTTCGAACCTAAGAGACAGGCCATGGGAGAGGAACTAGCCAAGTTATTGGAGGCCGGATTCATCAGAGAAATAAAACACCCGGACTGGCTAGCAAACCTAGTGATGGTACCAAAGAAGGATAATACTGGCGCCTTTGTGTCGATTTCAAGGACCTCAATAAAGCTTCCCCAAAGGATCACTTCCCCCTCCCCCGCATAAATCAAATTATTGATGCTACCGCAGGACAGAGTCATTGTGTTTCCTCGACGCATACTCCGGTTACCACCAAATCAAGATGGCGGAGTCCGACCAAGCTGCAACGGCATTCATCACACCATACGGTCCCTTCTGTTTCAACACAATGCCTTTTGGGCTCAAAAACGCCGGCACAACATATCAGCGCATGATTCAGACATATCTGGAGAAACAAATCGGCAAAACAGTAGAGGCATAGGTAGACGATGTGGTCGTCAAAACCAAACACGTCGACTCTTTGATAGATGACTTGAGGCTCACATTCGACAACCTCCGAACATACGACATCAAGCTCAATTCGGAAAAATGTGTTTTCGGCGTACCAGCCGGAAAGCTCCTGGGTTTCATTGTCTCCAGTAGAGGTATTGAAGCTAATCCGGCCAAAATCTGAGCTTTATCACAGTTGGCTACCCCAACAGACCTCAAACAAATCTAGAAGTTAACTGGATGCGTGGCGGCTCTAAGCCGCTTTATCTCCCGCTTAGGAGAAAAGGCATTACCCCTTTATCGCCTCCTTCGGCGCACCGAACACTTTGAGTGGATGGATGCTGCCATAGCCAGATTGGAAGAAATAAAAGCCATACTAGCAACCAACCCAATCCTGGCCACGCCAAACATCAGCGAACCAATGCTATTATACATTGTGGCAACCCATCAAGTGGTAAGCGCAGTGCTCGTCGTCGAACGAGAAGCGGACGGACATAAATTCCCTCTTCAAAACCCAGTATATTATGTATCCACCATCCTCACTCCATGCAAATCACGGTACCCACATTATCAAAAGATAGCCTATGCGGTATTCATGGCATCCCAGAAACTACGACACTACTTTCAAGAGTGTTCGATTACAATAGCCTCGGAGGTGCCACTCAATGATATTATTAACAACCGCGATGCCACGGGCCAGATTGCCAAATGGGCTATCGAGCTCTTCCCGTTCAACATAACATACAAACCTTGGTGAGCCATTAAATCACAAGTATTGGCCAACATTGTCGCTGAATTGACGGAAGCCGAACTCCCTAAAGAGTACGGTGCATACTCCAATTGGATTTTGCACCTCGACGACTCCAAAATGATGGCTGGACTGGGGGCTGGCGTCGTCCTGATGTCCCCAACCGGAGATACAGTTCAATACGTACTATAGATACTGTATACAGACTCCAACAATGCAGCCGAATACGAAGCCCTGTTACATGGTCTTCGGATGGCAGTTTCCATGGACATTCAACGCCTAGAGGTGCATGGGGATTCGAACCTCGCAATATCCCAAATAAATGGAGACTTTGATGCCAAGGATCCGAAGATGGCGGCCTATCGTAACGCCGTCCTAAAGATGTCAGCTCGGTTCAAGGGGCTCGAATTTCACCATGTAGCTCAGGAAAACAATCAGGCGGCGGATATCCTCGCCCACATCGGCGCAAAACGCGATGCGGTCCCCCCCAATATCTTCTTAGAGAGGTTGTTTAAGCCATCCGTGGTATGGGAGGGGGACACCGGCAATATTAGTCCGGACCCGGCCACAACACTATATACCGAACACTCTGACATAATCGGAGGCTCTGCCACCGAAACAATGCCTTCTGCCCACGTAATAATGGCCATCATAGCCCCGTGGACAGAACCATTCCTGTCCTACCTAACTAGGCAGGAACTTCCGGAGGACCAAAATGAGGCACGCTGCATAGTGCGGCGATCTAAGGCCTACAGGGTCCATGAGGGAGAACTGTATAAAAAAAGCACTATCGGAGTCCTTCAAAGGTGCATCTCCGAAGAGGAAGGGCAGAACCTTTTGGCAGAAATTCACGCCGGACTCGGCGGTCACCACACCGCAGCCCGGGCTCTTGTATGCAAGGCCTTCCGTACAGGATTCTATTGGCCGACGTCCCGGGCAGACGCACAGGACTTGGTCCAACGCTGCGCCGGTTGCCAGCTTTTTGCAAATCAAAGCCACATGCCACCTACCGCCCTCCAAACCATCCCCATTATGTGGCCCTTCTCGGTCTGGGGGCTTCACATGGTTGGACCCCTTAAAGGGGGAACCCACAAGCAAAACTACTTACTGGTCATGGTGGATAAATTCACCAAATGGATAGAAGCCAAACCTGTCAAAACAGCCGAATCAAGACCGGTGATAGACTTCATATCCGGGGTCGTACACCGTTATGGCGTCCCCCGTAGCATCATCACTGACAGTGGCACGAACTTCACGGACGATGAGGTAAAACTCTGGTGCAGCAAAATGGGCATCAAGCTCGATTATGCTTCAGTCTATCACCCACAAACCAATGGCCAAGTTGAGCGAGCAAACGGTCTTATAATGAGCTGCATTAAACCCAGCCTAGTGCGGTCCTTAACGGAGTCTAACACGCATTGGGAAGAGGAGCTCGACTCCGTACTCTGGGGTCTGCGGACCACGCTGAACCGTAGTACTGGATATGCACCCTTCTTTATGGTGTACGGCGCAGAGGCAGTCTTGCCCTGTGACATAATTCATGACTCACCTCGAGTGCACATGTACGAAGAAAGAGAAGTCGAGCTCGATCGGCAGGACAGACTGGACACCTTGGAGGAGGAACGCGACGCGGCAAAAGCCCGTTCCGCATTTTATCAGCAACAGGCTCACAGATACCAAAGCAGAGAAGTACGAGCCAAAACTTATAACATTGGCGAATTAGTTCTACGCCTGCCGGATAAGAAAAAGAACAAGCTCGAGCCCAAGTGGGAAGGTCCCTTCAACATTGACCAAGTTCTGACTGGTGGAGCATACCGTCTGCGGGATGCACCGAATAATCGACTCGAACCGAACCCATGGAACGCGGCCAGGCTCCGAAGATTCTACGCCTAGTGCCAGACTCTATGTTCGTCACCTTCCTCTGTCCATTTTTTGCATGTACATTATCTGGCTTGTTTTTCTTTCTCTCTTTCTTTTATTCCTTCTCTAGGCCTTCAAAGGCCAACTTGTGCCTCGCTTGCACATTATAGATGCGCTAGCCGCGCTCATCATACCTGGGGGGCTTCTTTCACAGAAGCTTAATTATTTATCTGGGCCTCGTGCCCCGCACATGTGTTACTCTTCCGCACGTACCTTTTTTTGCCATTATATGCATCGATATGACTTAAGTTTTGGCCAAGCTGGGTTGCCTGGCCCTTGTATTTATGCCCTACGTTCTCGTTAATTCGGCTAGGGCATAAGGGGAGCACCTCTGCGATTGTTACTGCCGGGTCAGCCGGATGTGTACCTCAGACTGAGTGAAGCCGAAAGCTAGCGTTCTTAAGGGAATATTTGGTCGGTGAACAAAAGATGATTTTTATTTATTTTCCATATCTACCCCCAGATGTTTTTTCTTGCGTTTCTTATCGCAGTCCGGACATGCACCTTAGGGCATGCATACCCAGGGAAAGGAACCCTTAACGGAACTATTCTCCCTGGAAGATGTTTCTTACTACCCATGTAATATAACATAACTAGTTGGGCACTTGTCCGTTCAAGCACTAATGACCCCTACGCCTGGTATCCACGCATACCCCGGTTCTTATATAACTGAGTGGGTATTCGCATACACTATGGACTATCGGGTCCCGAGGTTGAAGCGAAAAGGTCCGCCAAGACAAATGATCTACAATCCGGCTAGAAGGCATTACACGTGTCACTTTAATTACATAGTCATGCAGACTGACCAAATTCCTCTTCTATACCATCCAACAGGCGGTCTAGCCTACAATCCTGTTGGGAATACTTTGCGGCTAATTCTACTTGCCCATAAAATAAGCTAACGGGGATCTCTTTTCCGTCGGGCCCCACAGGTCCGACCTCGGCCATGTGATTTGGGTCAGCCTTGGTATACCACGTCTTCACCATGGCCTAGGCTTCTCTGGCACCTTGACGGCAGGCCGATATCTTCCATAATCAGAAGCGCCGCCGTGCTCCCTTGAGCTTCTCCGTAAGCTCTGCAACGCCTTCTGGTAGGGAGACGGATGGCCACAAGGCCTGGGCAACACCTTGCATCACCTGTCGAACTTGTCCGTGCAGATGTAAGAGCTCGGATAGAAGATCACCCGCGGACCCGGGCATTTCCTCCGCGGGACGACCCGTCAGCATACCTACAGACATAACGCAGTTAGTAGGCTTCTTTGCTGAACTCCTTCAAAAGGATTCGTTCAAGCACTTACTGAAAATGCCGCGCCAAAGCCGCTTATTCTCCTTCTCGGAGTCTGCAAGCTGGGCTCGAACGTATTTTAGTTCCACGTTCAGCTTGATATTGGCGTGTTGGAGATTGTTTTTCTCCCACCTAACCTTAGTCAGCACGCGTTTGCCAGCCTCTAGCTATCGCACGACATGCTGGTCCTCCGGATTTTCTCCGGATTCATCTGCAACATCTATTGTTAGATCCGCAGCCACGCCGCACACTATATGGTAACCATCATTCCTTAAAGTAAATGTTACCAGCGGGAGACTTTTTCGGTTCCTTCAATGCGGCAACAGCGGCCCGCAGTTGGGTCTTGCATTCCTCCAGCTCCTGTGACAGCCTAGTATCTTCTCTATAAGAACTTGCACAATAAAGATGATCCTTAAATCAGTTCTGCTAACTGTTTCAAGTCTCAGGGGCTACTGATACATATAAATTGTCAGATTTACTTACCCGTACATCCTTTACATACTGATCCGTGGCTCTGGCTAGACCATCTTGAGCAGCACTGAGGTACGCCTCTCCAGAATTGAAGGCATCAAATGCCTCTGGTGAGAAACAAGCGTCACAGAGTACGGCCCGGCGGCGCCTATGATTCATGGCGCTTTCCACTTATGAGTTTGTAGAGGATAATCTATCCGCATCCTCTGTAGGGGATTATCTGGCACCCGCCCCATATCGGCTTCTGCCTCTATGTCCGGTCCTAGCGCCCGACTGGTGGAAGCGTGATTAGCAACATCGCCGGACATATTCCGGCGAGCGTTTTTTCTGTTAAAGAAACACGGGCGTCGTTACATTTCGAGAAAGACGACAACCACAGAGCAAGGTTTCTATTATACCTTTGCGCCGGCATCTCTGTCCTGACCGCCTTCCTTTTTGGCCTGCCCGGCCTCGGTGCCTCTTGTTGGCAAGTTGCTGCGGGTTCGGCAGGGCGTCCCGAATGCCTTCCCTGTAAAAACGCCATATGTATATGGTAGGTGAAGTGTCTAACAGGGGATCCTAGTTTTTGGAGTTGGGATTTTTTTTTTGTTTTCTTACGTGCGATGCAGGAAGCAGTCCGGGATAGTCGGCCATAATGGCCACCATGGCATCATCGCAGCTTAACTGATAGAACTGCCGGTCTATCAGCTCCACGAATATAACCGGATCTTCTTCAAGTCCGGAGTCGAGGGCCCGGTCAGGGTCCTCTGGTCGTGGAGAATGGCTGCTGACCTCCTTTATGGCTTTTCGCAGTTCCTGCCGCAAAGTGGCAAGGTGAATACTTACGACAAAGAATGCGGGAAAAATGGGAGTAAGGAGATATAACTTACCCAGCTTGGAGGATTGTACATGGAGAATCCATCTCGTGGCTTGATGCGGATGAACTCCTCTTCCTCTCCCTTGAACAATTCGGACAGAATTTTTGCTAAAGCGGCAGCATTGTCCGGACCCTTACGCCCGCAGCGGGTGGCATCATCCGCCCCGTTAAAACACCACAAGGGGTGCCCACGATATTGAAGTGGTTGCACTCCCCACATTATGCAAATTGACATAACTTCGATTATTGTCAATCCTGATTGAGCCAGTGCTTTAATCCGGTTCATCAGGTAGATGACTTCTCCATTGTGTTCCACCTGGGGGCTCCGTGGGCGCCAACTTCGGCGTTTCTTCAGAGGAGCATTGTTGAACTTAGGAAGACTCCGCCGAACATGGTCCGGAAGGGGAACATCCTCCATATAAAACCATTCCGAAGGCCAGTCTTCGGACAACTTCTTCGGGGTACCGGACAGGTATCCGGTAACAGCGATGCGCCATATTTCGGCTCTGCCCACTTGATAAAGTGACCCCCTCTGTGTGCGAGGGACGAGGCAAACTAGCCTTTTCCATAGCTCGAAGTGAGCCTCGCGGCCCAGGAACAACTCGCTGAGAGCAACATAGCCGGTGATATGTAGAATGGAGGCAGGGGTGAAATTGTGTAATTGGAGGCCGTAGAACTCCAGGAGCCCGCGGAGGAACGGGTGAATTGGAAATCCGAGTCCCCTTAATAAATAAGGAACAAGGCAGACCCGCTCCCCATAGAGGGACTGGGAAAGCTCTCTGCTTGCTACCCGCCATTGTAGGTGGCAAGCCCGGCTCGAACGGGCACCATGTATGCTGGAGGGAGAAATCCCTTTGTCTGCAGTTTGATTAATCGACTATGTGGGACTGAACACCTCTCCCAATCACCGGGCTTAGGGCTACGGGGGCGGGAGGAGGAGCTGCGGAGGTCGGCCATGCTGGAAAGGATCTTTCCGAAGCGCGCTCTGATGGATTCTCGCTGGGGGACAATGGTATGGATCGGATATGAGAATCCCCGTCCTTTTAATAGACAATTTGCTTGTCTGGCTAGGGGGGCGAATGTAAAAACGCCCTGGTGCCTCGTATTCATTCAACGCGTGGGAGATAGCCCTTATTGGACACAAAAGCCAAGAGGTCCAAACAATTATGGGACTGGACACTGCTTTACAAACGTTCGAAATATGGAGAAGAACCCGCCTTGCAATGCCGAAGACAACACTGCGCGCCGGGCTCATCGTCATTGAAGCCTGGTTCGGGGGCTACTGAGGGAGTCCTTGATTAGGGGGTATCCGGACAGCCGGATTATATCCTTTGGCCGGACTATTGGACTATGAAGATACAAGATTGAAGACTTCGTCTCGTGTCCGGAAGGAACTCTACTTGGCGTGGAAGGCAAGCTAGGTAGTACGGATATGGATATCTCCTCCTTTGTAACTGACCTTGTGTAACCCTAGCCCCCTCCGGTGTCTATATAAACCGGAGGGTTTTAGTCTGTAGGACAACATGCAATGATACCATAGGCTAGCTTCCAGGGTTTAGCCTCTCCGATCTCGTGGTAGATCAACTCTTGTAATACTCATATCATCGAGAATAAATAAGCAGGACGTAGGGCCCGAACCTGGGTAAAACATCGTGTCCTCTGCCTCCTGTTACCATCCGCCTTAGACGCATAGTTCGGGACCCCCTACCCGAGATCCGCCGGTTTTGACACTGACACTCCCCCTGCTAGCTGGGACCCAGCATAGCGGGAGGCTAACATGTGGGCCTACTAAGTTGACGGGGAGGGAGGGCTTTATCAACTTAGTCAATATGAACGATTCTAGCTCTAGTGACCATACGATGTCCATCCAACGGCCGTAGTGCTTCTTCAACCTCTGGTCTTCTTGCTCCAGCCGCCCAAAGCAGCGCTGGTCGTGCCCCTGCTCCTGCCTCCTATGGCCGGCTGTGCTGCCGCGGAGGGCTCACCGCCCCCTACTACTCCCACCGCTGGCCAGGCCCTGCATTGACGGCAGCCTCACACCGCAGCCGAACCAGTGAACCCTCATACTCCTCTCCGCGTGGGCATCCACTGCCGCACCTTCCCCGGCTCCGTGTCGTCCCCTTCCTAGGCCTCGCCGTCATCCACCGCCTTGGTGCTCTCGGCGCGGCATGGTCAATGTGGTCAACAAACGACTTCCATTGGAAGAGCACTGTACATGGAGAGGCTGACAGCTGGGTCCATGGCTGCAGCAAGGAAGTGCCTCCTTATTACGCACAAAATAATTATTACTCCACCTGACAGCAGGGACCCATCGGACGGGCCACCGTATTTCATGAAAAAATGTTCCCCCTGACTGTTGGGACCCACCAGCTACATCTTCGCACGCACGGAAGTGCGTCCATATTACGGGCAAAAAAATGATTCACTTCACTAACTGCTGGGATCCACCAGCTACATCTTCGCAAGCAAGAAAGTGCCTGACAATCGGGACCCACATGGTCGAAGCATACGTAGCGTTGTCATTCTGGTCACGAACATGTACGTACATACGATCGGTCTATCTGCAGGCTACAGCGATGAACCGTGGCCGTGTAAGGAAGGGCACGTGTCATAGTAGAGGCATGCACGTGTCGTAGTAGAGGCGCGCACGTAGCATGTACATGTACGTACAGCAGCCAGGGTGCAAGAAAGTAAATACGGCCACATACGTACATACGGGCGGCGTCTCGAACGCCTACTTGGGCATACGTATGGCCAGGGCTCATGTACATGGCTAGGTTGGAACGGAGAAGCTGCGCCGTCGTCGTGTTCATGGGAGGCAACCGGTTGGGTTGAAACGGAATGTGTTGTCGTGTTCATCGGGAGCCAACCGGCTTGGATGGAACAGTCGATGGAAACGAGGCCTGGCGTACCGCAGAACGGAGGAAACAGCCTTGTGTTCGACCGACCACGGTCGAAACGGGATCCTGTTCATTGGGAGGGGTCTGGCGTACCGCAAAACGGAGGAAACGAGCCTCCTACGGTGGAAATGGGGTCCTGTTGATCGGGAGGGGTGTGGCGTACCGCAAAATGGAGGAAATGGACTTGTGTTGGAGCGCTACGATCGAAACGGGGGTCCTGTTCATCAGGAGGGGTGTGGCGTTCCGCAAAATGGGACTCCACGAGATACTGTTCATCTCCACTGGCGACTGCCTCCACGGGCTACTGTTCATCCACCGTTGACCTCCTGCAGCCTCCACCTACGACTGTTCATCCACAGGCCCATATCCATCCAGCCTCCACCGCGCGCTCCATCACCGGCTACTGTCCAACTAGCCCTGTCCACGGGGTCTTGTTCAACCAACCATCCACGGGCTACTGTTCATCCAGCCCTCCATCGGCTACTGTTCAACCAGCCCTCCACGGGGTCCTATTCATCCAGCCCTCCACAGGGTCCTGTTCATCCACCGGCTCGATCGATCGGGATCCTGTTCATCCAGCGGCAATGACCTCTACTACCACGGGTTCCTGTTCATCCA
>NC_041392.1:281392552-281453560 GCF_002162155.2 Triticum dicoccoides | reverse complement strand
CCAACGACGCTCACTGTTCATCCAGAGGCAGCATCGATCGGCTTCAGTTAGCAGTAGTAGCGAAGGAATCACTCGGGTTCAGTTAAAAACAAGGGATCGGTCGATCGCTCGGGTTCAGTAACGCGTAGCCTGCAGTGCAATCGGTCGAGTTCAGTTAGAGCCCAATGCCTCGCTCGGGTTCAGTTAGAGCGCAACGCCTTGCACACATGCGCGAAAGTACGAGAGAAACGTGCATCGCTCGGCCCCCGACCACCCACTGTAACTGGGAACTCCCCGATATTTTCCCCTCCCTTGCTTCTACCAAGGTTTTCTCCGTCATGGACGGCCCAAAGAATGTCATGCAGCTACGTCTCCCGCCCGCCCAGGACGAAAAGCCCATTTTCTGTTAGGATTTTTTTGTCAAAGTAGGACCCCACCACATCTATGATGATACCGGGTTTTGTCACAATTATCGTCATAGAAGTGTCATAAGCGTGACAGAAAAAAATTATTTCGGCCCAAAATGTCACATATGTATCTTTTTTTTGTAGTGCACAAGTCTCCAATAATTGCACCTACATAAACAAACAAATACTTGCACCCAATGTGATAATGGGGTTGTCAATCCCTTCACGGTTACTTGCAAGGTTCAGATCTGATAGTGATGGATATAAAAGAGAAGTAAAAGTGTGAAATAAAATAAAAGTAAATAAATTGCAGCAAGGTATTTTTGTGTTTTTGATTTTGTAGATCTGAAAATAATATGATATAAGATAGACCTAGGGGCCATAGTTTTCACTAGAGGCTTCTCTCTTGAAAGAAAGCATACGATGGGTAAACAAATTACTGTTGAGCAATTCATAGAAAAGTGCATAGATATGACAATATCCAAGGAAATCATCATGTATATAGGCATCACGTCCAAGACAAGTAGACCGAGTCCTACCTGCATCTACTACTATTGCTCAATACATCGACCACTATCCAGCATGCATCTAGTGTATTAAGTTAACAAGATGACATGATGTAGAGGGATAGATCCAATAAATATGAACAAACCCCATCTTTTTATCCTTAATGGCAACAATACAAATACGTGTCATGTCCCCTTCTGTCACTGGGATTGAGCACCGCAAGATTGAATCCATTACAAAGCACATCTCCCATTGCAAGAAAAATCAATCTAGTTGGCCAAACCAAATCAATAGATCGGAGAGAAATACAAAGCTATATAAACCATGCATAAAAGAGTTCATAGAAGACTCAAATAATATTCAAAGATAATCTGATCATAAACCCACAATTCATCGGATCTCAACAAACATGCCGCAAAAGAATGTTACATCGAATAGATCTCCAAGAACATCGAGGAGAACATTGTATTGAAGATCAAAGGGAGAGAAGAAGCCATCTAGCTACTAGTTATCGACCCGTAGGTCTGTGGTAAACTACTCACACATCATGAGATGGGCAGCAAGATTGATATGGAAGCCATCCATGACCGAATCCCGCTCCGACAGTGTCCTGGTTTTGTCACGACAGATGTCCTAGTGTGCGGACTTAGATGTGAGGCCATCACAACTAGGTGATTAGCTTGTCGGGGTTGATCGGAATCGAGAGACGCGAATTTACCCAGGTTTGGGCCCTCACGATCGAGGTAATAGCCTACTTCATGCTTGTTTGCTTATTGCTTGTTGATCAATTACAAGGGAGCAGACTCGATTGAATTAGCTATTGACCGATTGTAACTTAGTCCAATCCACCCTTGAGACCCGCCTTTATATACAGGTCGAGACCCAAGGTTTACAAGAGTCCGGGTCGTACTACGATATGTGACTTAGTATGTTTACAACTTGTCTCCTAAGTAAGGAAACTCCTGGCGACTTGGACTTCGGGGCCACGAGCCGCCATCTTCGGACGCTAGGCTCTATGTCGGCCCATAATGTGAGCCGCCCAACTGGTCTTGCTCCTGGGCGCCCTGGCCCATCTGGACCCTTGCCCCTAAGCCACCACCTGGATGACCCGGCCCAATCATGGCGGGTTATATCACGAGGTTATATCCCCAACATTATGCCCTAGATTTGTTTGAATTCATTCATGTCAATCTCCACCATTCAACCTGGCGGCTTATCTTCTAGTATGGCACACATCTTCTTCGGGTCATTAAACACCGGCTTATAACGCTTTAAAACTTGTCTTATTTTCACATCTTATCACTGACGTCATATCTGAAAACCCTAGAAATCAATGATGACATCATAACGAATCTTTATGCACATCCATTTATCCCGAGAATCGAGGTGTCCTCAGCTCAAAAAGTTACTGCGTCCCCTCATTTCTCACGCCTGCCTTTTACTCCTTGACCCCTTGCCTTATAAATACACACAACGGCCTCCCTTTTCACTTTTATCCCGCTTTTGCCGCTTCTTCTTCTTCCTCAAGCCGAAGCTCTCCACCGCGCCGCCGCCTCCGTTCATTTGCTACTACGGACTCATCCAGGACCGCGGCGCCATCACCGAAGCTCAACCACGCATCACTGTCATCTTCTATGACTGTCAGGTGCGCCATCCCTTCTTCTACAAATTTGTACTTCTTCTATAGTGGTTCGTCGGAGTTCATCGGATTTCACATCTACATTCTCACCATTGCTTAGAATAGATGTAGCTTGATAGGTTTTCTCGTAGAGATATAGCGGCGGGAGCAGTGACGCCATTTTTGCATCTGAAAATATTTAGATCTCCTTATGAACCCTTTGGCTTGGAACCCACTGCTCCAAAACTTCGTCTTAGGTCTAGCAATATTTTCTCCTTTTAAACGGTTTGGTAGTTCCGTAATTGTAGCTGCTTCGGTAGAAACTTGTTTGTGTCATGCTTAGCAGAATCTTAAGAAAATCTTCCACTTAGTATGAGATGCCTTAATGTTGTCTGACAGCTCATCATTGTAATCATAACCTGCCGGATATTAGAAACTGCCTTTGTTGTTAAGCCTACTGCACCTGTTGGGCGACTCATCCAAAATTAATGATTACACCATCTTGTCGTTAACCACAACTAGCAGTACTATCTCATCACATAATTGATGTGGTGAGTTATCACTTCATAATTAATCCGCCATTTATATTTATGCATTTCTCAACCCTTTCTTAGGCGACTTAGCAAGTCAAAAACCACCATTTGCAACTGGGTGCCTTCCCAAGTTTCCAACCTCATTCTTAAAGATTACTAAGAACAAGGCCTTCTGCTGGTTCAGGAAGAAATTGGCTGGAGATTCGGCCAAGGAGACGATGTTCCCAAACCTGGCGAAGGAGAGGTCGTGGTTTTCATATATCACCTCCTCATAGGCTTCTCTCCACCCGGATCAAAATTCTTCCGGGACTTCTTAAACATTTTCAACCTTCATCCTCAAGACCTTGCTCCAAACTCCATTTCCAATTTGTGCCAATTTCAAGTCTTATGTGGGGTGTACCTGCAAATGGAACTCCCTATTCCCCTTTTCAAGGAATTCTTCTATATCAACCGCTAAACAGAGTTTACCAATGGCCCCAATTTAGAACTTGGCGGAGTCTCAATTCAGAGGTGGAGAGATGGCTCTTTTCCTCCAATCACCCTACCAAGTCATCCTAAAGGATGGATTAAGACTTGGTTCTACTGTAGGAATATAGCTCCAGCTGGTGAAAACCCCTTGCCGGGTTACAGATTTGACTAGCTCCGATGGACTTCGCCCTCCAATGCCGAGTTACTCAAGAAGAGCATGCTAAAATTGCCCTTGTTTATTCGAAACTCAGGGCCTTGCTATCCAAGGACTTGAGTGGAGTTGATCTAACCCAATGTTGGGTTGCCTGGAGGATCCTACCATTGAGTCGCCACAGTGATTTGATGTGCATCTACTCTGGTGGCTTAGACAACCCCCAACAGTACAACAACATTGATCTGGATGCTGATGAAATACCTAAGATTGTGGAAAAATTACTTGGAAAGACTCAAGATGCTTGCAACAAGGTGGGGCTGAATCCTTTCTACAGCCTTAACCCGGCTCCTCCAGTAAGTCTCTTCATAGTTACTTGTCTGACTTGTCAATCTTTATTTATCTAGTGTTTTCATGTTTTGACCTTGTTCAACTATGCATGCCGACTCTCCCTTTTGGAAGAGGAACAAAGCACAAGCAGCCAAGACAAAAACTGCGTCGGCTGAAAGAAAGAACAAGTCTACTGCTGTGATTGAGCTGGCAGCAAGAGGCGGGTCACTAGTAGTTGACACTCAGTCAGAGGTAGAACTTGATTCCCTTGGTCGTCTCTTTATTGAACTCGCTGACGCTTCTTATTCTCAGGGTGATGTTGCAACAAGCTGGGCTGACAACGTCGAGGTAATTTCCATCTCTTCCAGCTCAGAACCCTTGCCTCCAAAGAAAACAAGGCGGGTCATCCAGAAAATAAAATTTTCTCACACTGACGCTTACTTGGACCCAAACTTTCTTTTGAAGACAACACAGCATGAATCAAGATGCCAGACTCAGAGTGGCTGCTCTAGAGATCTACTAGCCAGGTTATCTAATGAACCATCTTCCCGCAAGTGACATAACGAGGTGCCACATAGTACAACTCCTTCTCTTCCACAAGCCGGCCTTATCAGGTGTCTTAACCCTTCTGATTCAAATTATCAGGAGTCGCCACCATCTTCCGGACTCGTCCTCTACTCAGTTGCCGGCTTTGGTTATAAACCCCGGGTTAGTAACTTTGCTAACTGTTGTGGCTTGATATAATTATTAGCATGTGTTTTCGAATATACCATCATGATCACAGGGCCAAAGCCAAGAGCAAGAAGAGAAAAATGGGCGAGTCTTCAACAACTCCAGAATTCCTTGAGTCAGAGGATCAAGTCTTGGTGACCCCTGAGGCCAACATTGAGAACCCCGAAGACCATCATGATGACTGAGGTGATCCACGCCCACATACTGAATTGATGGCTTCTGAAGCTATGGATACAAATGCTAACCCGACGGATGATCTTAACCCGCCGAGTCCCACTCTTGCCTCAAGCCCTGCCAAGGTGACTCAAGACGTTCCCTCTCATGGGAGGAATAACGAGGACATTGCCATCACTAGGGCGGGTTATAAAACTCTAGAAACCTCCAACATGCTAACTAAGCACACAACCAAGGAGGAGAAACCCTTATTTGAGAAGGGCAAGTCGAAACTTGAGCTGCCAAACTATGAGGACTTCAGTGCTGATGAACTACATGCTGGCTATTTAAGCCGCCTATCTACAAGCCGGGACATGGAAGCCAGCCTAGTCAGCATGATGAAGAAGAAATATGAGGTACACTGAATCTTCTCATGTGTTGTATATATCCTTATGTAGCCCCCAATTCTTGACCATAGGAAAATTTGAGTATGTTTAAGACTTAGATAGAAATCTGTAGAGTTTGAAGTGTAGCCCCCAAGGGCCAGGTTATCATATTAATGATAAGCTGGTTCTTCAAATAAATTCATAGTAAAAGTAATACCATGTAGCCCCCAAGGGCCGGCTCATCTTCCTTAGATGAGTCGGGTCTTTCAATATTATGAGATTTTGAAGAATTAACCTGTAGCCCCCAAGGGTCGGCTCATCTTTCTGAGATGAGTCGGATCTTCTTGTATTCTTTCAATGAGAAAAAATAATATGCATTAGCCCCCCAAGTGCTAAGTATATTGTTTGCAATCTGCTTATGACTTCTCCATTGAACATGAATTGACATAGCCCCCAACTATCAGGTTTGAAATTATCACTGGTGTGCTTCAATATTTGTTAATTATCTCCTTATTTTGTAGGAGGCTTTAAGCACAGCCGAGTCAAATTTGATCAGCTTAAGAAATGACATTGAAAATGAATAGGCTCTGCGGACCAAGGCGGAGTCAAGCCTGCAATCTTCTTTGGAAGAGTTGGAGAAAATCATGGCGGGCTTTGAGATGGAGAAAAAATCTTTTGAGACAGAGAAAGTCGCCCTGATCCAACGAGCAGAAGCCGCCGAAAAACAATTGGCCTCGGTCACTGAGGAGCTGGCCGGGTTAAAGCTCCATATCACTCAAATGACCCAAGCCATATTTGGTAAGTCATGCTTCAAGTTAGAAAGAAACATTAACTCGCCTGGCAAGGCATGCATAAGTAATAATTCGTCTGGTGGCTCACATTTTGCAACTTCTGTGGAGGTGATAAAACACGTAATCTTCAAGACAACGTGACGAAGCTGAAGGCTGTGTACTCGCTTGTAGAGCAATTATATACTGGAAGCATGCTCACCCTAAAGGTTGTCAGGAGTGAAAAGGACCTGGCACAATTCATCAAGGATGTGTTTAAGAGGTTGTCAACTATCCCAAAATAGGTCGAAGAACTGAAGAAATCAGCCGCTCGATCAGGAGCCACAACCGCATTGAGTCGGGCTATGGCTTATGCACCATAGCTAGATCTATCAGAGATGGCCAGCGAGTTCCTAGGATATAAAGATGACTAGACTGCTTTATCACAAGATGATTACGAGCGTTGTGTGAAGGAATCTCGAGTGCTGGCAAGTCGGCTTGTGGCAGAAATGGAACTCAAAAAGTACCAGTCGGCTTATGACAGCAACAACACATGAGTGTCACCCCCAACGCTGATATCTTTTCACCTGACTCCCCAATGACGTAAACATCTCTTTGTACCTGATATTGACCCATCTCCTATCTTGCATGATGAAGCCGTCTTCCAATCCTTAACGGATGTCAACTGGAAACTGGATAACCTTCAGATCTAAGAAGTAGAAAAGTCACCGTAGGATAACCCAGAGGCGTCAACTACGGGATGTGAGCAAGGGGCTAACCTGGATGGTTCAGAACCTGGCTTGCAGGAGTAGTTTTACACTCTGCCACAAAACTTTGAATACTCTGGGCTCAGCTGTAGCCATGCAATAGTTGTAGTAAAACACTTGGTTGCCCTTGATGGGCCTTCGTGCATGTTAACTTTTGCGCAAACACTTATCGCCCTGTGGGTTGGGAAGATATTTTGATCAATGCATGCGACTTGACCCGCCTTAGGTATCTTATGATGAAATATTACATAACCATTATTTTTACTTGTGTTTGATATATCACCTGTAATAACATGTAAATGCAGAGATTTGTGACATCTGTAAAAAATTCCACCAAGTTATAATCGGTGTGAAATAATCAGGTGAGTTATGTGCTGGCGACTTATAGTCATAAGAAACGATTGTGAAAACACAATGTTGAATAGCTAATTTTGCGACTCATGGTCAAAAAGGTCAATCTTCATCACAAGCAACCCAGAGTTCTTTTGACCCGGAGACGTGTAGCCATTGCCATAACATGAGTAAGAGCAAAAGATTCCTGCAGATATAGAGCCAATATATATATATAGTGTTACTATTCATCATCCAGGGTGCAGAATAAGTTATTCTTCACCCGAGGTAATCTTACGATCATTTCATAATTAAATTACGTTTGAAATTCAAATAGTTACATCCCTATTGATTCACTACGTAAAATTTGACATAAGAAAATAAAAATATAGGTCATAAGACAAGAAAATTTGCAGTTTATGGGTATTTTAGACTATATTTTTACGTTTGTAATTTTACATAACATAAAATATTTTTTACGGCGATTATATATTTTCTCACGGTCTCTTTTTGTGTCGGAAATAAGACAAAACTTACGAAACGTAAAATTACGGTGCATTGATGATAAAATAGAAGGGGGTGAAGAATAACTATTCCTCACCCAGGGTGACGAATAGCACGACCCTATATATATATATATATATATATATATATATATATATATATATATATATATATTGAATGAATAATAAGTCAGCTTTCAAGGCTCGAAAAAAAGACTGGCTTTCGAGGCTCAAGTCTTGCTTCGATGAAGCTGGCATGATAGCCTTGGTTTATCCTCGCTTTCCATAAGCCGTCTCTCACATGACTTAAGCCGCCGTTTTAACCTTGACAAGTTCAGGGTCATAAAGATTGACTGTCAAGAGTATGGTGGGTCATCTTTTTGGAGTAGCATCAAGCATACAGGTAGGCTTTACCAATAATGTGGTGTTTTTGCCGGGTCAAGAGGGTGAGAAAGCTAAACTCGGTGAGTTGGAAGCCCCCAAGTGACCTATGATCAACAAATAAAAGGCTCATGCACAATATATGAGATGAAACGACAAAGGACCCGAGTTTTGGGGATGCCAACTTTATTATATTTGATCATAAAAATATATATACCCGATATGTATGTATAATGATTGGAGCGAGTGGCTCAAGTGTAGTAAGGTCGAAGATGAGCAATATTCCAAGGCCCGTTGGTCTCCTCCTTAGAGGTACATGACTTATTGTGTTCACGTATGTCGATGAGATAATATGACCCATTTATTGAGGTTCTTGCTGACCACAAAAGGCCCTTCCCAAGGAGGTGAAAGCTTATGCATGCATGTCTGATCTTGAATCAGCCGAAGCACTAAGTTGCCCTCCTGGAAAGTGCGGCTTCGAATCCTGCAGCTATAATAGCGACGCGGGTCTTGCTAG
Source organism: Triticum dicoccoides (assembly GCF_002162155.2). Lineage (NCBI taxonomy): Eukaryota > Viridiplantae > Streptophyta > Magnoliopsida > Poales > Poaceae > Triticum > Triticum dicoccoides. The sequence goes on along the minus strand of NC_041392.1, from coordinate 281,445,031 downwards.
TAAATCGCAGATCAAGACGCCGCAAGAACCATGGGAAGCTCTTCAACCCAATAACCCAGAGTGCACTTCAAGGGAACCATGAGCCGGGGCTTGATCCCTCATAATATCTCCTGGTTAGCACACTCAGCTTGGCCACTGGACTGTGGATGAGCCATAGATGGTACATCAAGCCGGATGTGCTCTCTTTGACAGAATTCTTTCGTAGCACCTCAGATAGATTTGTCCCATCATCAGCGATGATACTATGAGGATAACCAAAGCGGAAGATCAACTTATTCACAAACTGAACCGCAGTCGCCGCCTCACAATTGTTCACTGGCTCTGCTTCAACCCACTTTGTAAATTTGTCGACTGCCACCAAAAGGTGAGTCTTTTGTCCATAGACCTCTTAAAGGGCCTGATACGTCTCCGTCGTATCTACTCCTAATGCTTTTCTTCTTGTTTTGGACTCTAATTTGCATGATTTGAATGAAACTAACCCAGACTGATGTTGTTTTCAGCAGAACTACCATGGTATTGTTTTTGTGCAGAAATAAAAGTTCTCGGATTAGAATGAAACTTTGCAAAGATTTTTATACAATAAAAGAGAGTTTCTAGAGCCAAGAACCACCGAAGGGGGGGGCACCCGGGTGGGCACAACCCACCAGGGCGCGCCCCCCTCCAGCCGCACCTAGGTGGGTTGTCCCCACCTGGTGGCCCCGCAGACTTCAACCCTGATACTATAAAATCACATATTCAGAGAAAAAATAGGGGAGAAAGAATTATCGCGTTTCACGAGAAAGAGCCACCGCCGCCACCTGCTGTTCTTCATCGGGAGGCCAGATCTGGAGTCCGTTTGGGGCTCCGGAGAGGGGGGATCTTCGATCTTCGTCATCACCAACCCTTCTCCATCGCCAATTCCATTATGCTCCCCACCGAGAGTGAGTAATTCCTTCGTAGACTCGCTGTTCAGTGAGGAGTTTGATGAGATTCATCATGTAATTGAGTTAGTTTTGTTAGGGCTTGATCCCTAGTATCCATTATGTTGTGAGATTATGTTGCTATGACTTTGCCATCCTTAATGCTTGTCACTTTGGGCCCGGGTGCCATAAATTTAGATATGAACCGTTTATGTTATCCCCATTATATCTATATTCTAGATCCGATCTTGTACGTTATATTCACCTACTACGTGTTATGATCTGGCAACCCCGGAGTGACAGAAGTCGCGACACTTCCCAGTGATGACCGTAGTTTGAGGAGTTCATGTGTTCACTATGTGTTAATGCTTTGTTCCGGTTCTCTATCAAAAGGAGGCCTTAATATCCCTTAGTTTCCAATAGGACCCCGCTGCCACAGGAGGGTAGGACAAAAGATGTCATGCAAGTTCTCTCCATAAGCATGTATGACTATTTACGGAACATGCCTACATTATATATATGAACTAGAGCTAATGCCGTATCGGCCTAGGTTATGACTGTTATATGATGAATATCATCCAACGAATTCACCGATCCAATGCCTACGAATTTCTCTCACATTGTTCTTGCTAAGTTACTACTGCTATTGTTACTATTGCACTTGCTACAAATTCATTGCTATCACTGTTACTGTTACTATTGTTGTTGCTACTACTATCAAAACTATAATATCACTTTGCTACCAATCACTTTGCTGCAGATAATTAATCTCCAGGTGTGTTTGAATTGACAACTCAGCTGCTAATACTTGCAAATATTCTTTGTCTCCCCTTGTGTCAAATCAATAAATTTGGGTTGAATACCCTACCCTTGAAAACTGTTGTGCCCCCCTATACTTGTGGGTTATCAAGACCTTTTTATAACGTCGTTGCCGGGGAGCATAGTTGTATTTGTTGAGTCACTTGGGATTATTATCAAAGTATCATTATGAATAATCTAAAGGATGCTAAGACTAAGATTTTTCCCTGTAAGACGAGGGGAGGTAAGGAACTGCCATCTAGATCTGCACTTGATTCACCCTCTGTTATAAGTAGACTTGCAACACCACCACATGCTATTAATCCTGATATGTTGCAAGTTGTTGATGATGCTACTTCTGCTATGAATGATACTCATGATGATGCTAGTACCTTGCTTGATGATAATGTACCACTAGGTGAATTTCTTGACGAACAAATTGCTAGAACCAAAGCTTTTGAGAATGCTGAAACTAATGAAGAGCTTGAAACTGAAAATCTTGAAACACCTACTAAATCTAGTTCTCCTAGATATGAATTGCCTAAGATACCAGAAGGTTATGTTATGGATGAGGAGACAACTAGAGACTTTCTTGCTTGCAATGATAGGGATGATCTTAAAAATTGTTATGCAAACTGGAAGAAAAATCTTTGAATGTTAGAATGAAATGTGATCCTAAGTTTGCTACTTCACATATCTTTGTTGATGATAAGGATTATGAATTCTCTATCGACCCAAAGTTAATTACTTTGGTTGAATCTGATCCTTTCCATGGTTATGAAACTGAAACTGTTTTGGCACATCTTACTAAGTTAAATGACATAGCCACCCTTTCTGCTCATGATGATAAAATTCGCTATTATTATATCCTCAAATTATTTATGTTCTCATTAAAGGGTGACGCTAAGATTTGGTATAATACTCTTGCTCCTGGTTGTGTGTGTAGCCCCCAGGATATGATTTATTACTTCTTTGAAAAATATTTTCTTGCTCATAAGAAACAAGCTGCCTTACATGAAATATTTAACTTTGTGCAAATTGAAGAAGATAGTCTCCCACAAGATTGGGGGAGACTTCTCCAATTGCTTAATGCTTTGCCTGATCATCCTCTTAAGAAAAATGAAATACTTGATATCTTCTATAATGGACTAACTGATGCTTCTAGGGATTTCCTAGACAGTTGTGCTGGTTGTGTTTTCAGGGAACGAACCGTTGAACAAGCTGAAGAACTATTGAATAACATATTGAAAAAATATGATGATTGGACTCTTCCCGAACCACTGCTTAAACCTACTCCGAAGAAGAGGGGTATCTTATATCTCAGTCCTGAAGATATGCAAGAGGCAAAGAAATCAATGAAGGAAAAAGGTATTAAAGCTGAGGATGTCAAAATTTACCTCCTATTGAAGAAATACATGGGCTAGAAACACCACCACTGCCTAAGGTGGTAGAGGTAAATTCTTTAATGAAATTCAATGACAATGACAATCCTTATAATATGCCTCATAGTCAATGCCTTTATGAGTTTGATAATTACATTAGAAAACAAGATCACTTCAATGCAAATGTTATGAAACAACTGAAATACAATTCTGATATGATTGCTCGCTTGAGTGACTTGTTATTTAGAATTACCAATGATGTTAGAGGTGTAGGAAAACATGCCTCTATGGTTCAAACTCAACTAGAACAAGTTGCTAAATCTCAAAGAGAATTGCTTGATGAAATGAACAATAATATAAATGACTTTCCTGTTAGATTAGCAACTAGAGGAGGTAAAATGACTCAGGAACCACTTTATCCCGAGGGACTCCCAAAGAGAATTGAACAAGATTCTCAAAGAATTAACACTAATGCACCTAGTCCTTCCAAAAAGAAAAGGAAGAAGAAAAATAAAAGGACTTTGCATGCCTCTAGTGAACCTGAAATAGAAAAACCTCCTAATGCTACTAATGATGTTTCTATTTCTGATACTGAACCTCACTCTGGTAATGGACACTCACCTTCCGATAATGAAAAAGATAATGATGAGGTTCATGAAGATACTCAAATGAATGATAAAGAACTAGATAATGATGTTGAAATAGAACCAGTTGTTGATCTTGATAACCCACAACCCAAGAATAATGGTATGATAAAAGAAACTTTGTTGCTAGAAAACAAGTTAAGGAAACCTAACCATGGGTTCAAAAACCTATGCCCTTTCTACCTAAGTGAACTAAAAAGAAAGATGATGCAGAATTTGAGTGCTTTGCTGAAATGATTAGGCCAGCCTTTTTGCGTACCCTCTTGACTAATATTTTAAAAATGCCTACATACGCAAAGTACATGAAAGACATCATCACCAATAAGAGAAAAATACCGGAAGCTGAAATCTACACCATGCTTGCTAATTACACTTTTTAGGATGGAGTGCCTAAAAAACTTGAAGATTCGGGAATATCAACTATACCTTGCTCCATCAAAAGGAATTATGTGAAAACTGCTTTATGTGATTTAGGAGCTCGTGTTAGTGTTATGCCTTTCTCTTTATATAAAAGAGTTGATTTGAATAAACTCACGCCTACTGAAATATCTTTGCAAATGGATGACAAATCAACTGCCATACCTATCGGTATTTGTGAGGATGTGCATGTTGTTGTTGCTAATGTTACTATCTTAACTGACTTTATTATACTTGAGATGCCCGAGGATGACAACATGTCGATTATCCTCGGTAGACCCTTTTTAATACTGCAGGGGCTGTTATTGATTGCAATAAAAGCAATGTCACTTTTCATATCAATGGTAATGAGCATGCGGTGCACATTCTGAAGAAACAATTCCAAGTGAACGGTATTAATATTATTGACAAATCTCCGACAATCACTATTGGAAGTTTTCAACTACCTCTACCTATTGTCAAAAAGAAATATGAAATACTTATTGTTGGGGACATTCATATCCCCGTTGAGGTAACTTAGTGTTTTACGAAAGTTCTTTGATTTCATGCTAATCGAAGGTGGTTGTTAATAAGACTTGGTCAACCTTATTAATGGATCATTTTTTAGAGGTATGAAGTTGAGGAATTTAGTAAGCACTGCCTTCTATCCTTATCTCTTTTTTTCTATTTTTATTAGTTAAATAAAATAAAATTCCATGTTTTGTATGTTTTCTGAATTTCCCGTGCAATAAAAAATGACCCAAAAATAAAAGTTCCTAGAATGCTCTGAAAATTTAATATGATTTTTTCTGAATATTTCTGAATTTTTGATGCAAATAACATCAGGGGGTGCACCAGGTGGGCACAACCCACCTGGGCATGCCAGCACCCCCAGGTGCGCCCTGGTGGGTTGTGGTCCCCACGTGGCCCCCTCACTTATCTATTCATCCCATGTCATCACCTACCTCGAGAAAAAAAAATCACCGTTGCTCTCTCTCTCTCTCATGTTCATGCTCTCAAACCCACGGATTTCGATCTATTTACTCGAAGCTCCATTTTTGAAACTATTTCAGGGGATTGTTACTTGGTATGTGACTCCTCCGTTGGCCCAATTAGTTTTTGCTTTAGTGGTTTGTATTTTGAATAATTAGTTACTCTTGGTGCTGTTGTAGATGAGCTTGCATGTAGAATTCTTAAGAGTTCTAGGTAGTTTGAATGCTTGATATGGCCTCTATGCATCCCTATGAGTAGTTGCTACCAATCTTGTCAAGTTTTGTTGAGAAAAATTTTGTGGGCTAAAAATTTCAGAATTTTGTTCATAGGAAAAAGATGAGTTTCTTTAGGAAGTTTGCTTCCAAGAAGAACTCCAAGGGAGTTATTGGGGAGTCATATGACAATGATCTCTGCACTCAGATAATGGTGGAGGTACGGCCGTGCGAATGGCCGCATAACCCATTCATGGAGGGAGCCGGAACCCGTCAAGAGTTTGCACAATATGCTACTAATGACGGCCTCACCAACTTCATCGCAGCTGAATGTGAACAGTATCATGTCCTCACAAATTCCTTTGTGCAAAGTTTTCATTTCTTAAGTAGAAATAATCCTCCTGAGGTGCAGTTTAACTTATATGCTAAAACCCGTCACATACCATTTACTGAATTTTGTGACATATGCTTGATCCCTTCTGACGAGGATTTGAGAGAGCCTAGGCCCACAAAGTTTGATGATTTTTACCACACTCTGATAGTGGGGGTGATAGAGAGGTGTCAGGTGTCACGGCCACTAGCTTACATTTTCTTGCAGTGCATTATTTTGGTCTTTTCATTGCGAAGTGTTTGCTTGCTAGGGAGAAGGTAGGTGCACTTAGTGCCCCAGATTTCGATGTCTTATGCCGTGCACTTTACAGCGATAACACTTACAGCTTGGGAGCTATTGTGGCATGTCATGTCCATATTAACAGGTCCAAGGGTAAAATACATGGTGGTAGCTACGCTACTTGCTTGGCGAGTCACTTTAACATTCAGATACGCCAGCATGATTATCCCTTACCCAAGGTTTACCTAAATCACCCGGCTATGGCACATCACCACTTTATTGATAGCGAGAACACCACTATGGATGTTCCTTATAACTTGGTCTTTAGTGAGATTACCTGTGATGTCATTTCGTTGCATGCACCTGCTTTGTTTGATCCTATTGCGAGGGGCGGATACAGGATCTTGCCAGAGGACATTGTCGCCTACCAGAACAACCTAGCTGCGGCAGAGGAGGAACCTTAGGAGTGGGAGCCTCATGTGCCCGCTCCTCAACACTTTAACATGGGACTTGATGGTTTCCTCCAGTGGTGATTACCAAGTTAGGCCAAAAGCCTAAGCTTGGGGGAGTACGTATTTCCACCGACATTACATTCATGTTCACACATTTTCATTCCAATTGACGGTGTCCACACATTTTCATTGTATTATCCATGCTAGCTTTATTTCCTCACTTTCTTCATGTGTTTTTGAAAAACTTTGAGAAAATCAAAAAATATTTCCTGCTTCCTTTCGGTTTTTCCTCCTAATTTAATTAGTTGTAGTAATAAAAAGAAAACCCAAAAAGATCTCCTTGTTCGTATTTTGCTTGTTTGGAGCTTTCCCATGTAAATAGTTTTTCTCACTTTTGTTTTTCTTTCTTTAATTTGTTTTCTCCCAGAAAAACTAAAATACTCCAAAAATATTTTAGTGTGTTTCTCTAAATTTCTTTTCCATTTTTTAGTCATACCAAGGAGAAGACCATGATGAAAATGTTGAGTGGCTCTCATATGCATTATTGTTGATCTAACAAAGAGCCTATATTACTTTGTCTCCTCCTCTTGAATAAAACATTTGCAGATTCCAGCTTAGTCCACGACACTCTTGCACTACTATCATTTTCACATCATTCGATCGTGCAAGTGAAAGGCAATAATGATGATATTTGATGAACTGGTTGTGGCAAGGAGAAACGGGTATGAACTGGACTTGTTTTGTTTTTGTAAATATGTTTAACCTAGTATCCATGATTCACCCTATTATGATCAAACATGTTTGCAATGAAAATTAGAGATTATAGTTTCTCATGCCATGCTTAAGGAGCTAGGAGTGCATAATGATTTATCTTGGATGTCAACATTGTGTAAAAATGATTGTGATGTAGTATGATGATATGGTATCCTTCTCTGAATGTTCGAGTGGCTTGACTTGGCACATGTTCATGCATGTAGTTGAATAAAAACCAACATAGCCTCTATGATATTTATGTTCATGGTGTTCATATCCTACGCATGCTAGTATCCAATGTTACTTATGCATAATGCATGTTCATGACCGTTTTCGCTCTCTAGCCGGCCTCTTCCCAACCTATTTGCTAGCCTTCGCCTGTACTAAGCGGGAATTCTGCTTGTGCATAAAAATCCTAAAACCCGAGTTATGCCAGATGAGTCCACCATACCTACCTATATGTGGCATTACGCTGTCGTCCTAAGTAAATTTGCATGTGCCACCTCTAAAAACTTCAAATAAATATCCTTTTTGTGTGCCTGGATTGTTCATAGAGTGACATGAGGTAGTCAGTATCTTCCATGCTAAGCGGGTTATTCTCATGATGAGAGTTGATTCACTCGTCCTTGCACGAGAGGGGCGGTAATAGGGATTCCCGATCCCGGACTCAAATTGCAAATAATTAAACAAAACTCCCCCGGGACTATTGTTGGTATGGATGGTACCTGTTGTTTCGGACCACCTGTGGAGTGTGATTGTTGGTGGAGGGGGAGTAAACTTTTACTTTTATCGCTTGGGAACCGCCACTAATGTGCTTAGCATGGAAGATACTGATAACTAATGGTCGCGAAGTAAACAAGAAGGGAGCATTTCTCAAATTTTCATTTACCTCTGTTTTAAAAACTTGATCTCTCGCACCTCTGCAAATCACTACTTCCCTCTGCGAAGGGACTGTCTATTAACTTTTATGTTGTGTCATCACCTTCTCAAATAAGCGCCAGATCCTAAGAGCACTATTGTCATCCTCATGAATTGTGTGTAGCTAATGTTGTATGCATCATGACTGGATCTTTTCTACCATGAATTAGAATGTTTAGTCGTTGCTTGAACTTTGGAGGTGCTCTGCATTTATGTTTTGCGGTCTCAAAAAGGGCTAGCGAGATACCACTCTTGTCATATTATATCATGATTGTTTTGACAAAGTGTTGTTATTTGAGATATCTTATTATTGCTTGATAGTTGATTATGCCATTGATATGAGTTAATATAATTTTTAAGAGTTATTGTCGACATCGTTAGTTATAATCTTTGCTAAAAACCTGGGTGCTACATAAGCTTATTTATGTAAACAAGAGGAAAAGAGTTCGTAAAAGTTTTTCTTTTTCACTTTCAGTTTATCAACTTAATTACTTGAGGATAATATAATCTTTAAGAGTTATTGTCGGCATGGTTAGTTATAATGTTGGCTGAAAACCTGGGTGTTGTTTGCTCTTATTTATGCAAACAAGAGAAAAAGAGTTTGTAAAAGTTTTTCTTTTTCACTTTCAGCTTATCAACTGAATTGCTTGAGGACAAGCAAAGGTTTAAGCTTGGGGAGTTGATATGTCTCCGTCGTATCTACTTTTCCTAACGCTTTTCCTCTTGTTTTGGACTCTAATTCTCATGATTTGAATGAAACTAACCCGGACTGACGTTGTTTTCACCAGAACTACCGTGGTGTTGTTTTGTGTAGAAATAAAAGTTCTCGGATTGCAACGAAACTTTGCGATGATTTTTTATATTATAAAACAGAATGGAGCCAAGAACCACCGGAGGGGGCACCTGGGTGGGCACAACCCACCAGGGCGCCCCCCCCCCCCCCTCCAGGCGCGCCCAGGTGGGTTGTCCCCACCTGATGGCCCCGCAAACTTCAACGCTAGTACTTTAAAATCACATATTCGGAGAAAAAATCGGGGAGAAAGAATTATCGCGTTTCAAGAGACAGAGCCGTCGCCACCTCCTGCTCTTCATCGGGATGCCAGATATGGAGTCTGTTCGGGGCTTCGGAGAGGGGGATCTTCGATCTTTGTCATCACCAACCCTTCTCCATCGCCAATTCCATGATGCTCCCCACTGGGAGTGAGTAATTCCTTTGTAGGCCCTCTGGTCAGTGAGGAGTTGGATGAGATTCATCATGTAATCGAGTTAGTTTGTTAAGGCTTGATCCCTAGTATCCATTATGTTCTGAGATTGATGTTTCTATGACTTTGACATGCTTAATGCTTATCACTTTGGGCCTGGGTGCCATGATTTCAGATCTAAACCATTTATGCTAGCACCATTATATATATGTTCTAGATCTGATCTTGCAAGTTATAGTCACCTACTGCGTGTTATGATCTGGCAACCGCGAAGTGACAGAAGTCGGGACACTTCCCGGTGATGACCGTAGTTTGAGGAGTTCATGTATTCACTATGTATTAATGCTTTGTTCCGGTTCTCTATTAAAAGGAGGCCTTGATATCCCTTAGTTCCCAATAGGACCCCGCTGCCACGTGAGGCTAAGAAAAAAGATGACATGCAAGTTCTTTCCAGAAGCATGTATGACTATTTACGGAATACATGCCTACATTATATTTGTGAATTGGAGCTAGTCTCGTATCGCCCTAGGTTATGACTATTATATGATGAATATCATCCAACGAATTCACCAATCCAATGCCTATGAATTTCTCTAATATTTTTCTTGGTAAGTTACTACTGCTATTGTTACTATTGCACTTGCTACAAAATCATTGCTATCACTGTTATTGTTACAATTCCTGTTGCTACTACTATCAAAACTATCATATTACTTTACTATTGATCACTTTGTTGCAGAGAATTAATCTCTAGGTGTGGTTGAATTGACAAATCAGCTGCTAATACTTGCAAATATTCTTTCGCTCCCCTTGTGTCGAATCAATAAATTTGGGTTGAATACTCTACCCTTGAAAACTGTTGCAATCCACTATACTTGTGGGTTATCAGGGCTCGACCATATCAAGCCCCCAGATAGAAAATGGCCAGGTTATTTCAATCATCCGCAATTCCTGAGCCGACACATGAGCTTGTCGTGCAAATTTCTAGCACTCGTCACACTTACGGACAATGTCTTCTACATCAGCGTGAGCCATCAACCACAAAAAATGTGTCGAAAAGCCTTAGCCGCGAGAGATCTTGACCCGACATGATGACCACAGTATCTTGCATGAATTTCTTGCAAAATTTCCTAGCCTTCATCAGCAGAAACACAGCATTGAAACACGCCATTCACACTACATCTGTGTAACTCACCATTGACAATTGTCATGGACTTAGACCGCCCCATGATTTGTCGCGCGAAAAGCTCATCCTCTGGCAACTCACCCACAGTTAGGTAAGCCAGATAAGGCATCGTCCAATCTGGAATAGCACATAGAGCTGCCACCAACTGTCCCTCTGGGTCAAGGATAGCTACGTCTTCCTTTGAGGGTAATTTAACAAAAAGATTATGCAGCACATCAAGGAACACATTAGGGGGGGGCAGCTTACGCTGAGACCCGAGCCGGGATAGCGCATCAGCCACCTCATTATGCCGTCGGTCTATGTGATCCACTTGATAACCCTTGAAATGGCCAACGATCTTAGTCATTGTTTGCCGGTAAGACGCCATGATCAGGTCTTTAGAATCCCACTTCCCGGAAACTTGTTGTATAACGAGATCTGAATTGCCAAGGCATCTAACCCAGCTCAAGTTCATCTCCTTAGCCATTCTGAGCCCAAGTAGAAAAGTGATGTCTCTTGAACTACGTTAGTATTTCCTCAAAGAGGAAGGAATGATGCAGCACAACTACGGTAGTATTTCCCTCAGTTGTGAAATCAAGGTATCAATACAGTAGGAGAACCAAGCAACACTATGTAAACGATACCTGCACACAAAGAACGAATACTTGCAACCTGACGCTTATGAGGGGTTGTCAATCCCTCTTACAGGTAATGGCGTAGGAAGTTGTCAAGTTGACAGGATAAAAATTGTATAGATTGGATAAATAGATCTCGAATAAACGCGAAATAAAAGATGCAAATAAAATATGTAGACAATTATTTTTGGGTTTTTGGAATAAGAGATATGAAAATACAAGCAAATAAAAATGGATCTCAAAGGCAAATAGTAGATCGGAAAGCAAATATGATAAAGAATAGACCCGGGGGCCGTAGATTTCACTAGTGGCTTCTCTCAAGAAATGGCTTCTCTCAAGAAATAGCACATGGTGGGTGAACAAATTACTGTTGGGAAATTGATAGAAACTCAAATAATTATAACGATATCCAGGCAATGATCAATGTATAGGCATCACAGCCAAGATTAGTAGACCGACTCCTACCTGCATCTACTACTATTACTCCACACATCGACTGCTATTCAGCATGCATCTAGTGTATTAAGTTCATGGGAAAACAAAGTAATGCAATAAGAACAATGACATGGTGTAAACAAGATCTATTCATGTAGGAATAGACCCCATCTTGTTATCCTTAATAGCAACGATCAATGCGTGTCTTGATGCCCCTTCTATCACTGGGAAAGAACACCGCACGACCGAACTCATCACAAAGCACCTCCTCCCATGGCAAGAAAAATCGATCTAGTCGGCCTAACTAAACCAAAGATTCAAAGAAGAAATACGAGGCTATAAATAAGCATGCATATAAGAGATGAAAACTCAAATAACTTTCATGGATAAAATAGATCTGGTCATAAACTCAAAGTTCATCGGATCCCAACAAACACACCGCAAAAAGAGTTACATCAAATAGATCTCCAAGAGACCATTGTATTGAGAATCAAAAGAGAGAGAGAGAGAGAGAGAGAGAGAGAGAGGGGAAGCCATCTAGCTACTGCCTATGGACCCGTAGGTCTATAATGAACTGCTCACGCATCATCGGAGAGGCACCAATGAGGATGATGAACCCCTCTATGATGGTGTCTAGATTGGACCTCGTGGTTCGGGAACTTGCGGCAGATGGAATTGTGTTTCATCGACTCCCCTAGGGTTTCTAGAATATTTGGGTATTTATAGGGCGAAGAGGCGGTGCGGGAGGCCATCGAGTGTTGGTGCAACAAACCCTCACGTATGTTTCCCGGACTATACACATGCACGATGGCGAAGATATATACAACTCCACCAAGCATCCAAGACAAGTCCAAGCTAGAAAGATAGCCCTTTGAGAAATCAAAGGGCGGATCAAGAAGACTAAGACAACTTGTGGCAGCAAGATGTCACTAAGGGAAAGCCTCCCTGGCAGGGCAGACGAGCCTCGTCAGGTCGACGACGCCCCAAGGATGAATCCAAGATTTCCCCGGTAGGCTTGTCGGGGCCGCCAAGGGAAAATCTCCCCGCCAAGACCCCACCGCTCCACCGCACAGCGACACAAGTCACTTATCAATGTGGTGTCGAGCCCCCAAGTGATTAAGTGGTTGTCGCTTGGCACGTGGCAGCCATTCGGGAGGGAGATCCCCCATGTATGACACCCGTCCAAAGGTGTGTCATGCAGACAGGTAGAAGATGATCAAGCGGTGCGGTAGGCTTTCCAGGCTGTATCCTCAGCATGACACCTAGCAGTGCATTTAATGCAGTTTGTCCTAACTGCCAGAGTTAGGTATGATAGCACTATTGGCTATCTAATTAGTAGATAATGACTATTTTTCCACTGTGGTAACCCCTTAGCATATAAAAGGAGGGCCATGGTAACCTAGAAAAGGATTCGGGCCCCAGCACACTTGTATGCGTGTAACTGCTCTCCTCGAGGCACCCTTCCTGGGCTTGAATGCTGCGTGCAGGTCGTGTTCTTCCACCCAAATCCACCAAAGTAGGAGTGGGGTTTTATGCTTCCCAGCGGCCTGAACCTGGGTAAAAACCACCAGCGTCACCACTGTCATGCTGCTTCAGGGCTTCTGCTCTTTGTGCTACGTGATCTCCCCCCTGCCGAACCACAAGGGACTGATGGCCCCATAGGTGATCGTGTCTACCCATGACATCTTTGGCGCGCCAGGTAGGGGGAATCGCTGGTGCGGACCTGAAGTCCAAGACAGCGTGTCAATCTTCCTCATCGTTTTCTTCATCGTTGGCTTCGTCATCCATGGCGCCCAAGAAAAAGTCCGGCGCAGCAGCTCACCCTTCCACCTCGAAGACCCCCTCACACGCAGCCGTTGATGCTGTAGGCACTATGGCCGCGATGGGGGACGTGGATGCCATAGGTGACACGACCAGCGCAGGTGGCGCTGTCGTTGTGCCCCCTACAACCGAAGCGAGGGCGGAAGACACCGAAGGAGGGCGACAGGAGCAACGTCCCGATGGCCACGTCCCACCGGACGCAGGTGGGGAGAACGTCCAGTCTCCATTTGACACCCCAAGACGAGAGCTTCAGATGCCTTCCATGTTTTTCTGAGTTTTGTCGTGTGAGTTGTTGGTTTGTTGCATTCATCATTGCATCATTTGCATTGCATCATGTCATTTTATTTTTAAAACTCAACTAAATAAATTGCATGGATCTTCGGTCCATTTAAACCGAGGGAATTCACATGGTGATTCTCTTTATACATATCCTCCCGATATTTAGGGAGATATTATAAAATATTCCATTGTTTTGGAATCACCCACGAACCCACTTGCATATTAAATCCCTTGGCCTTTCCATTGTTTTCGACTTTCTAGCCTTGCCAATAATTCTTTTACCATTTTCCGGAGCCCTACCAAAATTCTCAACATTTTTGGATACTCCAAAAACCTCGTCCTAGTTCAAACCCATTTGAATTAAATTCAAATGAGTTTGAATTCTTATCGTTCGATCTGGCCTTTCTAATTTTCTTGGACCAAGCTTATTTTTGTGAGTCCGGAAAAATAACCCCCATGCCCAAAATCCTTCCCTAACCCTCTCTTTCTTTTCCTCTCTCTAATGTATTTTCTGTTAAAGAGATAAGTTTTAAAAGAGAGAGAGAGAGAGAGAGAGAGAAGAGGCCCAGCAGCCATTCCAACCCAGCTGGGCCTCCCTCCCTCACGTGCCGGCCTAAGGCCAAGGCCCAACCAGCCCCGTTGCTTACCCTAGCTTCTCTCAGACCACTGGCATCTCCCTCGTCTCCCTCCAGGCCGCCGCTCGCGCACGCAGCCAGTGCAAGGAGCCTGATCCCCTCGATCTCTCTCACCATCTCCCTCCCGCAGCACCGCCTCCCTCCTCTTGTTCTCTTTTCCCCTCGCGCCCGATCCTCCCTCTACTGCACCGCGTCGCCGGACCACTTCTGTCTCCCTCTACTGCACCGCGTCGCCGGATCGCCGCTGCCTCCCTGCCTCCGGCGAGGGGCGCTGCCCTGCACCTTCTGGTGGACCGCACGGCCGCCGGCCATGGAGACCACCGTGCCGGCCCCCAAGCGCGTCGCCCGTGCTCCTTCCCCGCCTCAGATGCCTCGTCGCCCGTCTTTTTGTTGGAGCACGTGCCCGAGTCCATTCGACTTCGCCGGCCACCATGACCACCTCCCCCGCCTTCGCTCGCCATCTCCGACAAGTGCAGGCGTCGGTGAAGCCCCACAATGCCTTCTCCAGCTCGTCATCGACCTCGCCCTGTCTTTGCCGTTTTGCCAGATGTCGTCCCTGCTGCTGGGGAACCTCGGATCCACTCGTTCCCCATCTCCGGCGTCGTGCTAGGCCACCACCATCGCCTCACTGCTGCTGCTGCCCTCTGCTACTCTCCCTTGAGCGTGCCCGCTCCCTGCCACTGCTCATGCACCGCCAGGCCTTCCTGCTGCCCCCCAGAGGCCTTTTGGGATAGCGTTGTTTGGATCGACAAGGACGAGAACGCCAAGTACCATAACTACAGCCGGTGTGCATTTTTGTCAAGTCCGACTACAACAAACGACTACGCGACGAGACGCCAAGTACCACTACACCCGTAGAGCTCGGATCCGTCAAGTTCAACTACAACATGTGTAGAACTACGGGACTCTCCAAGTACCACTTCATGTCGGCAAGACCCACAAGCCGGACCCCGAACGATCGACGACTCGTGGACCATGTACAACTTCATGCGCCGAACACCCGGGTAGCACAAATGCCAAGTACCCCAGAGACCACTTGGAACGTCAAGTACCGTTGAACCGCGAAGACTCCATGGTCGTCAAGTTCCTTGCGTGGCCCTGAACATCTACGGAAACTTGTGTGACTAAGAACGTGAACCACTATCGTCGAACCCCGAAGACTCGGATTCGTCAAATCCCCCTCCGAACCGGGAACCACTACTTCCACTACCATCGCCGAGGACCGATAGTACGACTACTTCCACTACGAACGTCCCGAGAACGCCTACTTCCTCTACTTCGCACCGAATGAGAACCGTCCCGTTTACACGCTTCGAAGGTATAAGCCCGAGAAGAACGCCCGTGAACGAATGCTTGTGATGCCTATGTTTGCTCCATGCCCAAATTGATCCTTGCACGTTACTCGTTTCCTTGCCACCGATTCATGGGACACCCGGTATCCGGTATCACTCCCCGTACCTCTTGCACATTCCACACATCTCACATTTGTTTCTTGCACCGGCATCTCAACTAGTTGTCGGATCATCAGAACGTTGTCGTGGCACCGTTTTCGTTATCGTCGCCGTGGCACCCTTTCTTTCCACCACGGTGACAAATGCTTCATAATGCTCTTATCAACATTTTCATAAAAATGCATAAACTTGCATATGCCATCTGCATCATGATAATAACTTTTAACATGTTTAAAATTGTTGTTTGCATTAAATTGCTAAATGCATATGGGGATTTACCAGAATTGTTGTTTGTTATTTCCGACCTCATTTAAAATTTCCTAAATGTTTAGTTTACTTATGCTCCACCTCTTGCCATGTTTAAACAACATTTAATTTTGTTGAGTAGTTTAAACGAGAGAGAACTAAATAATTGATGTGCTGTTTCGCCAATATGCAACTCGTTGCATATTGAGCCCCACTTAACTTGTAGTATTGTTTGTGCACTTTGCCATGCCATGCATATTTAAACCGGACATGCATCATACTTGGTTGCGCATCATGTCATATTCATGTGATGGTTGTTTACTATGTTGCTTTCTTCTCTTGTTAGCTTCGGTTTCGTTCCGGAGTTGTGAGGATTCGTTCGACTACGTCCGTTTATCTTCTTCATGGACTCGTTCTTCTTCCTTGCGGGATCTCAGGCAAGATGACCATACCCTCGGAATCACTTCTATCTTTGCTTGCTAGTTGCTCGCTCTCTTGCTATGCCGCGATACCTACCACTTGCTATATCATGCCTCCCATATTGCCATGTCAAGCCTCTAACCCACCTTCCTAGCAAACCGTTGTTTGGCTATGTTACCGCTTTTGCTCAGCCCTTCTTATATCGTTTGGCTATATCTCCCACGTGTTGCGACAAGCCTACCATGCGGCTATGCCTCTAAGTCGTGCCCCGACACGTGGGAGATATAGTCGCATTGTGGGTGTTACACTCCACCTCCCCGCCGCGCTAGTGGGCGCAGCCATAGTGACAACATCCGCTCTGGTGCGAGCCACGATCCCATAGCCCTCCCTGTTACTAGTGCGGCTACGGGGCACGCACCTTGCCCAGGGTAGAACAACCAAGATAGAGCATCAAATGAGGTTGCCAACCCTCATGCGCTCCCTACTCATTGTCGAACCACCGTGGCAACCAGCTCACGGTGGCGAGAATGTGGTGCCGCTCCTGCTAGTACTACCAGGAGTCGAGCGACATCGCAGTCTGCCTCATCTTCAATGCCAAGCACTGCCATGGAGGCCATGGCACGGGCCCAACTCCTGCTAAGGTTTCCGCCAGCGGCTGATCAAATGGATGAGTGGAGAGCCACCATCTAGAATTGATCGGCTTTGCTGAAGCTGGGGGATCGCAGCGGGCGGGGCCATCGAGACATCTGCAGACGACGGTAACGGCTCGGGTTGCTGACCGTGTTGAAGGGTCCACTCCCATGGTGCAATCCCCTCCACGATAGCCAGCCCAGGGGCAGCGACAAGAGCGACACGACCACGAACCCGACGAAGCGTCGATGGCCTCATCCGACCCGCAGGCCCGTGAGGATCAGCGGTAGGTCCTGGAAGATCGGCGAAGGGAAGACGCGTGTGTCACTATAGAACAACGCCGTGAAACCCGCTGCCAATCTGACAGTTGCAATGGCCCAGACATCGACGAACCCGCACCCAGTGAAGGCGGATACTTGCCTTTCGAGGTTGGGTGCCCTACCTTCACTAGTGAGCTGCGGCAAGTTCGTTGGCCATCTGCCCGCGTTTTCAAGCCAGAAATACTAGAAAAGTATGATGGAAGGCTGAACCCAGTAGAGTTCTTGAGCATCTACACCATCGTTGTTCAGGTCGCCGAAGGAAGAGATGAGAAGGTGTTCGCCAACTACTTCCCTTTGGCTCTTAAGCCGAACGTGAGGTCATGGCTGATGCACCTACCAGAGAATTCCATCTCGTCCTGGGCTGACCTATGCAATGAATTTGTTGGTGCCTTCACGGGTGGCCATCAAAAACCATGACGGCGCAGTGACTTGCAACTCCTTCCGCGAAGGGAAGGGGAAAGTTTGCGGAAGTACATGCAGAGGTTTAGGCGGGTACACAGGAACATTCCAGATATCCACCTGGCGGCTGTAATTGACGCGTTCCAGTCAAATGTGCGCAACAGGAGGATATGTTCCAAGATGAATGTTCGGTTGCCTAAGACTGTGAACAAGCTGTACACCATGGCGGATAAGTGTGCCCGTACAGAGGAAGGGAGGCGACTCCCCGGAGAAGAGGACGACATTGAAGTTGACTCAAAGGATGACGACGATGCCACTAACCCAAAGAGGAAGAATAAAAAGTGCAACAAGAAGCGCAAAGAAAGGGCAGTGCTGGCTGTTGAGGGTTCTCATACCCCTAGTATCAACAAGAAATCCAAGACCGAAGCCCCCGACAAGGAAGTTGTCATGTGCACTAATTGCCGGGAGGCTATGGCTGCCGAAAAAGCTGGGATGGCTGAGGGGTCGTACTGTAAGATCTACCGGACCAAGGGCCATGATCTCCAAGAGTGTCATCAAGTTGAGCAACTTGTCAAGAAGTAGAAAGCTGGGTACGAGAAGCATGACAAGGAAAGAGACCAAGAAGGTGCTGGCGGGAAGGGTCGAGGAGGCCGTCGCGGCAAGATTCCCCGGCAGCAAGAAAAACCTGCTAGAGGCCGTGAAAAGAAGGAAGGTGATGACGGAAGTGATGAAGGGGGTGAAGAGGAAACTAGTGAGCAAGAGTTCCAGAAAGCCACTAAGCCCCTATGCATTGACGGAGGCACATCTTTGCACTCCTCTCACCGCCAGCTTAAACAGTGGGCGCGTGAAGTCAATGTCGTAGAGCTAGCAACAGATTCCCATAAACCACTCAAATGGTCCTGCACGCCCATCATCTTCGGCAAAGAGGATCACCCTGACCACCACCGTGGTAGGGTGCTTGTCGTTGTTGGTTTCACCAACAATCCGCAACCTCAAGGTCACAAAGATGCAGGTTGACGGTGGGGCAGGGTTGATTCTGATTCCCCCCAAGGTAATCAGGAAGTTGCAAATATCAGATGAAGAGCTCAAGGTTACTGGCACGTTTCAAGGAATCAACCCTGGCAAGAGCCATCCTAAGGGGAAGATCACGTTGTTGATAACATTTGGAGGAGAGTTGAACAACCGGACCGAGAAGATTGTGTTCGACGTAGTCGAGCTCCCTTTGTTGTACAATGGGATTCTTGGTCGTCCAACTCTGGAAAAATTCATGGCGGCATCCCACTATGCCTATAATACTCTGAAGATGCCGGGGCCAATGGGCGTCATCTCCATCCTGTCAGACAAGAAAGACGCAATCATATGTGTGGATAAGATGTATCAAGATGCAGTCGCTACCGAGGCCGCAGAGGCTGCGGTTCCCGCCAAGGAAAACAAGAACGGAAAGAAAGCTAGCAGGGATACTGGCAAGGAATCTTGGAAGCGCACCTCTCTGGAGTGCGCCGGGCCCGTCGATAATTTTCCATAGAGTTCCACTAGCAAGAGATCCAAAGTTGCTTCGCCTGCTGTGAAGAGGGTCCCGATAGGGCTGGTTGGCGCTGATGGTACATTCACCATCAACTCCACCCTTGACGACAAATAGGAAAGTGTGCTTGTTGCCTTCCTGTGGACGAATGTCGATGTGTTTGTTTGGCAACCATCTGGCATCCCCGGCATTCCCAGGGAGGTAATCGAGCACCACCTTTCTGTCTGCCCTCATGCTCGGCCCGTCAAGTAGAAGGTCAAAAAACAAGCTTTGGAGCGGCAGCAATTCATTGCCGAAGAGATCAAGAAACTTGAAGCGGCTGGTTTGGTCAGAGGAGCATTGCATCCGACGTGGTTGGCGAACTCGGTGGTGCTGCGCAAGGCGAATTGGAAATGGAGACTTTGCATAGATTTCATAGATCTGAACAAGGCATGCCCTAAGGATCCTTTCCCCTTGTCGCGCATCGACCTGATTGTGGATTCCACTTCCGGGTGCGATCTGCCTTCCTTCTTGGATGCATACTCTGGATACCATCAGGTGTTCATGTCCAAGGAAGATGAGGAGAAGACCGCGTTCATAACCCCATGTGGAACGTGTTGCTTTGTGCGGATGCCCTTTGGGTTAAAGAGCGCTGGATCCACTTTTCCAAAGAGCAGTGCAAATCGGGTTTGAGCCTCAGTTACACAGGAATATCGAAGCTTACATGGATGATATAGTGGTCAAAACCAAGGACAGATCAACGCTCATTTAGGACTTGGAAGAGACCTTTGCAGACTTGCGCAAGATCAACTTGAAGTTGAACCCTGAGAAGTGTGTGTTTGGCATTCCCTCCGGCAAGCTACTTGGCTTCTTTGTGTCTCACCAGGGGATAGAGGCCAACCCCGACAATATCAGAGCGATCGAGCAGATTCAAGCACTCAAGACAAGCAAGGACGTGAGGCGTTTAACTGGATATGTTGCCGCGCTGAGTAGGTTCATTTCCAAGTCTGTCGAGCGCGCCCTGCCGTTCTTCAGAATTCTAAAGAAGGGAGGACCAATTAGGTGGACCTCAGAAGCAGAAGCGGCACTTCGAGACTTGAAAGTCTATCTTTCCTCTGCTCCCACTTTGGTCGCTCCTAAACCACAAGAGTCATTGCTGATACTTAGCGGCAACCAATCAAGTGGCTAGTGCACCACTGGTGGCACAATGAGAAGTAGATGAAGGAGCAGCCGCTACTATCCTCCCCGAAGAGGGAAGTGAACCTGTCGCGGCAAGGGTGGGTGCAGAACAGGAGAAAGAAGAGCAAAATAACAAGGGCAATCCCAAAACCATGGCAAAGAAAAAAAGGGTGCAGCGGCCAGTGTACTTTGTTATCTTCCTATTACAGGGGGCTAGGTCAAGATACTCTGGAGTGCAAAATTTGATCTTCGACCTCATCATGGCCTCAAGGAAACTGCACCACTACTTCCAAGCCCATGAGTTCACGGTTGTCACTCACTTACCTTTTCAACGCATATTGAGAAATCCTGAAGCTACCGACAGAATAGTTGAATGGGCGCTAGAGCTGTCAAGCTTTGGCCTGAAGTATGAGAGTACCTCAACCATTCAGAGCAGGGCACTGGCGGAGTTCATTGCTGAATGGACACTCACTCCAAATGAAGAGACCCCAGAAATAGTTATCCCGGCAAGGAGGCACCTCAAGAGTGGGTACGAACTCTTTAATGGTGCCTTCTCATTGCAAGGTGCAGGGGCTCGCGTGCTCCTTGTTGCGCCCACCGGAGAGCACCTCAAGTATGTGGTCCAAATGCATTTTCCCCAAGAGAAGGCTACCAACAACATTGCTGAATATGTAGGGCTCCTTGCCGGTCTCAGAATTGGAGTAGTGTTGGGGATCAAGAAGTTGATCATCCATGGAGATTTGCAGCTTGTGGTGAGGCAAGTTAACTAGGATTACCAGAGTCCATTGATGGAGGCATACATTGAAGAAGTGATAAGGTTGGAGGAACACTTTGATGGATTGCAAACAGAGCATGTGCCACGTGCGGAACACGGCATTGCTGATTATTTGTCAAAGTGTGCCGCACAAAAGCTCCCTACGGAACCAGGGACCTTTGTCCTTCATATGACACAACCATCAGTATCTCCGTTGATGATGGCCAGGAAAAGGAGGAAGCTACACTCCCACAAGCCTTTATCGACAGGGCCTCCAAAGGTCCTCGGTAGAGAAGCTGCCGGGAACAACTCCACTTCGCTTGGTGAACTGCACTCTTCCACGGGACCACATACCCTTGTGGTCGAGGTAGGCGCTCCCACGAGTGAGGAGGTGTCATTGGTCCTAGTTGTCGAGCCACGAGCTCCAACTTGGGCGCGACACATCGTCCGCTATCTCCAAACTGGAGAACTCCCCGAAGAGCAAGAAGCTGAAAGAGTAGCCTGGAGGGCCAGTATGTATTAGTTTGTCAATGACACATTATACAGAAGGAGGCCCAACAGTGTGAACTTGAAGTGAATTTGCCGGGAAGAGGGGCAGGAACTATTGACATAAATATATAAAGGCATGTGTGGCTCCCATATTGGATCAAGAGCCTTGGTTGGAAAAGCTTTCCGGCAAGGTTTCCACTGGCCCATGGCCCTACCCTCCAAGATGCAATTGAGCTGGTCACCAGATGTGAAATTTGCCAGTTCCACTCCAAGAACATCCATCAACCTACTCAAGCTCTCCAGACGACCCCTTTGCCATGGCCATTTTCGGTCTGGGGGCACGACATTTTGGGCCCTGATGTCTACTATGCACCTTTATTCTTGTAGACACGTGTTGGGTTTCCAGGCGCAGAGTTTTGTAGGACAGTAGCAATTTTCCCTCAAGTGGATGACCTAAGGTTTATCAATCTGTGGGAGGCGTAGGATGAAGATGGTCTCTCTCAAACAACCCTGCAACCAAATAATAAAAAGTCTCTTGTGTCCCCAACACACCAAATACAATGGTAATTTGAATAGGTGCACTAGTTCCGTGAAGAGATGGTGATACAAGTGTAATATGGATAGTAGATATTGATTTTTGTAATAAGAACAATAAAAAACAGCAAGGTAGCAATTGATAAAATGGAGCACAAACGTTTTGCAATGCTTTAAAATGAGGCCTAGGGTCCGTACTTTCACTGGTGCAATCTCTCAACAATGCTAATCTAATTGGATCATATAACCATCCCTCAAAGTGCGATCAAGAATCACTCCAAAGTTCCTATGTAGCGGAGAACATAAGAAGAAATTATTTGTAGCTATTCTTTCCGATCGATCTATCCAAGAGTTCGTACTAAAATAACACCAAGTTACTCTTTCCGATCGATCTATCAAGAGTTCGTACTAAAATAACACAAGTTATTCTTTCTGATCGATCTGTCAAGAGTTCGTACTAAAATAACACCAAAGAAAATTCATATTCATAATACTCAATCCAACACAAAGAACCTCAAAGAGTTCCCCAAGATTTCTACTAGACAAATAAAAGACAAGAACGTGCATCAACCCCTATGCATAGATTACCCCAATGTCACCTCGGGAATCCGCGAGTGGAGTGCCAAAACATATACCAAGTGAATCAATATAATACCCCATTGTCACCACATGTATTCATATGCAAGACATATACCAAGTGCTCTCAAATCCATAAAAGTATTCAATCTGATAAAACAAAATCTCAAAGGGAAAACTCAATTCATCACAACAAGATAGAGAGGGAGAAACACCATATGATCCAACTATATTAACAAAGACCGCGATACATCAAGATCATGACATCTCAAGAACACGAGAGATAGAGAGAGAGAGAGAAATTAAACACATAGCTACTGGTACGAACCCTCAGCCCAGAGGATGGACTACTCCCTCCTCAGCATGGTGGCCGCCAGGATGATGAAGATGGCCACCGGCGATGGTTTCCCCCTCCATCGGAGTGCCGGAACGGGGTCTAGATTGGTTTTTCGTGGCTACAGAGGCTTGCGGTGGTGGAACTTTTGATCTAGGGTTACCCCGAGGGTTTTTGGAATAGTTGGGAATTTATAGGGCGAAGAGGGGGTGCGGGAGGCCGCGAGGTGGGCACAACCCACCTGGGCTCCAAGCGCGCCCTGGTGGGTTGTGCCCCCCTCGGGGCACCCCCTAGGTTCTCCTCTGGCCCACTAGTGGTCTTGTGGTCCATAAAAAATCCACAAAAAGTTTCACAGTGTTTGGACTCCATTTGATATTGATTTCCTGCAATGTAAAAAACAAGCAAAAAACAACAACTGGCACTGGGCACTGGGTCAATAGGTTAGTCCCAAAAAATGATATAAAGTTGCTATAAAATGATTGTAAAACATCCAAAAATGATAATATATTAGCATGAATACTTCATAATTATAGATATGTTGGAGACGTATCAGTATCCCCAAGCTTAATTGCTACTCGTTCTCGAGTAGGTAAATGATAAAAGAAATAATTTATGAAGGGTGAATGCTAGCAAAGTGCACAAGTTTGCTCAATGACAATTTCAATCACTTTTCCTAGCAGTATAACAACAATTCTTTCTTATAAAATTCTCATGTTAAAGTAGCAACGAATTCACATGTTAAGGTTCAAACAATGAATTCTCTTGAAACTCAACAACCTATGTTCTCAGTCACCAAGCAATTGCAATTCAACTTATTCAAGAGAGTCTAAGTAAGAGCTCCACATACTCAACCATCATATAGCCTTCTATGATTGCTAACACTCACCCCATACACATGAGCAAAACGTTTCAACGGACACATAGAAAGATAGGGGCTTATAATTTCGCCTCCCAATGTATTCACCTCAAGGATGATGTCAACAATAATAACTCATGCTACCCATATCCAACTGGATATATGTGCCTAATCTTTCCTCACCACATGATGCTTGCCAAAAGAGAAAAATAAAAAGGAATAGAGGGAAAAACTTTGACTATTGCATGAAAGTAAATACATAAAAGTAAAAGATAGGCCCTCTGTAGAGGGAAGCAAAGGTTTCCATGCGCTTATTTGTTTGCATGCTCAACCCCTTAGTGCAAAAGAATGTCACGTTATATTGCACCTTATGATAGCAACCTTTATTATGCAGTCTGTCGCTTTTATTCTTTGCCATCACAAGTTCGTACAATGCTCTGTTTTCTCTTACACTAAATGATCTAACACTTTTAGAAGCAATTTTTATTGCCTTATTGCACCGATGACAACTTACTTGAAGGATCTTTCTCAATCCATAGGTAGGTATGGTGGACTCTTGAAAATAAGATTTGGGTTTAAGGGTTTTTGGATGCACAAGTAGTCTGTCTACTTGGTGCGGAATTTTTGGCTAGCAAAGATGGGGGCAAGAACCACATGCTGAAGGATATATAACAATATAACTTCTACGTGAATATGAACAAACATAAATCATTATGTTGTATTCCTTGTCCAACGTCAACAATTTTGGCATATAATATTTTGATGGGGGCTCACAATCACAAAAGATTTCCAAGATAGTGTATTTGCATGTGAAAGTTCTCTTCCTTATACTAATTATTCATGAATTGCTTATATGACCAATATTGTGATTGTCAAGCTTCGAAAGATTTCACTTTCTAAACCCAATGTGAAGCTACCACTAGGCATGATATAATTTCAACTTCATGATATTCAATTCATTCAACAATTTACTCATAGTATATAAGTGAAGCACAAGAGTAAATGATAAGCTACTCCAAAAAGATATTAGTGAAGATCAAGCAAGTAGTTAAGCAAATGGGTAGCTATTTGAGGACTCTCTCTTATTAAAAATTTCAGATATAAGTATTTTATTAAAACAGCAAGCAAAACAAAACAAAATGACATTCCAAGAATAGCACACATCATATGAAGAAGCAAAAACTTAGGCTCAACCGATACTAACAGATAATCATTGAAGAAGAAAGGTGGGATGCCTACTGGGGCATCACCAAGCTTAGATGCTTGAGAACTATTGAAATATTATCTTTGGATGCCTTGGGCATCCCCAAGCTTGAGCTTTTATGTCTTCTTAATTCCTCTCATATCTCGGTTTTCCTAAATCTCAAAAACTTCATCCACACAAAACTCAACAAGAACTCGTGAGATAAGTTAGTATAAACCAATGCAAAAATCTTATCATTCTCTACTTAACATTGTGTACTAAATGCCTCTGCATATTTAATACTCCTATCCTCAAATAGAATCATTAAACAAGCAAACATATGCAAACAATGCAACATAACAGCAATCTGCCAAAACAGTATAGTCTATAAAGAATGCAAGAGTATCAATACTTATTTAACTCCAAAGATTCGGAAAATTTACCACACTGTAGAAAATTTATCAGATCTTATTGTGCAAAAAGTTTCAACATTTTATCACATTCTGACTTTTCTAGGGAATTTTTGCAACAGCGATAAACTTTCTGTTTTGAAACAGCAACATGTAGACTTGCAAAATAAGCATGGTAAAGGATATTCTTGCCATTTTTATTGAAAATAAACATGCAAAAAAATATTCTAAATATCAGCAAGAAAATCCTAAAAAACTAAAATGACACTCCAAGCAAAACTCATATCATGTGACAAATGAAAATATAGCCCCAAGTACGATTACCGATAATGTTGGAGACGAAAGAGGAGATGCCTTCCGGGGCATCCCCAAGCTTAGTTGCTTGGATCCTCCTTGGATATTAACTTGGGGTGCCTTGGGAATCCCCAAGCTTAGGGTCTTGTCACTCCTTATTCTCCTCAGATCGACATCTCACCCAAAAATTGAAAACTTCTATCACACAAAACTTAATGGAACTTCATGAGATAGGTTAGTATGATAAAGAGCAAACCATTTCACTTTGGCACTGTCAAAGACAAGATTCATAATTGTTTCCACACAATGCCTTCTGTAGCATATCATTTCCACAATTTATATTGAGCAATATAAGCCATAGAAACTAGAAAACAAGCAAACTATGCATTGAAAACAGAATCTGTGAAAAATAGAACAGTTTGTAGTAATCTGTACTCCAACCATACTTCTGCTACTCCAAAAATTCTGAAAAATTAGGAAAACCTGGGAAATTTGTATATTGATCTTCTGCAAAAGAATCATCTTTTTATCACACCTCTGTTAAAATGAGAATTATTTTCCTGAGCGCAAAAGTTTCTGTTTCTCAGCAAGATCAAATCAACTATCACCATAGACCATCCCAAAAGTCTAGCTTGGCACTTTGTTGAAACGAAAGCTATAAAACATGATTACTACAGTATCCTAATCATGTGAAAACACAAAAACAGTAGGTAAAAGTGTTGGGTTGTCTCCCAACAAGCGCTTTTCTTTAATGCCTTTTAGCTAGGCATGATGATTTCAATGATGTTCACATAAAAGATAAGGATTGAAACATAACAAGAGCATAATGAATCATAAGTTCCTCTCTCATAATAATTTTCAGTAGCATCATGAATAGATTCATCAATGTAACCATCACATAAAACATTCTATTCATGATCCACAAGCATAGAAATTTTATTACTCTCCACATAAGAAATTTTCTTCTCATTCACAATGGTGGGAGTATCATATGAAACTCGAATACTATAAATTGTTTCCACATTAAAAGAGTAATGTTCAGAAAAAGGGTAATCATAACTATGACAAGTTTTATAAAATATAATCATCAATACTTTTTATAACATAAGTATTATCGCAATAATCATCATAAGTAGCAACTTTGTTCTCATCATAGATAGGAGGCATGCAATCATCATAGAAAATTTGATCGTTCAAAGTAGGCGGACTAAAAGGACCATCTTCATTAAACATAGCATCCCCAAGCTTGAGACAAATATTAATTGCAGCAAATAAATTCTCAAACATGTCATTCTCATCAAACATAGCATCCTAAAGCGTGTGGCTTGGCATATCATAAGCATAATCATTCTCATCATTAATAGCATGAATAGCACCAACGGTATAAAAATTGCTATGATCATAATTTCCCAAGTTGGTGCCAAAAATATTTCCAAGGTTATAAGAAGTATCATTATCTTCCCAATCATAATCATCACAAAAAGCAATAGGCATAACAAAATCATCATTAATAGTGCTCGCGGACATTGTGCCATAAGACATAGAAGCAATATCACCATCAAGTGCATCCTCTTCCAGAATTATTTTTGATTCATTTTCATGAGGCACAATAATAATAGGGGTAACATTATTTGGGAGAGATACCTTTTTACCTCTATTCTTTCTTCTTTTCTTCTTCTTCACCACACTATGTGTAGGTTTAATCAATTTTGTCAAGCTTCTTGTAGAAGAGATTGATTGGATAGGAAGCTCCTCCTCGTTACATGATTCATCATAATAAACACTAGGAGGGTATTGGGAATTATTTTCCCTTTCATTAGTACTCACTTCATATTCCATTTGTTTTCTTGTCTTTAGATAGTTGGCAATATAAGGATTCTCAATGCAATTCACCGCACAAAACATATAAATTTCCTCTAGATCAAAATCAAGAAATCTCTCGAGATTAAATTTTGGAATACCCTCAGTTATATGTTCCGTTTCTTCATACCCCAAAAGAAGACTAAGCTCTTTATGATGCTCAAGGGTAATCAAGTTATCACAATTTTTGGACATGGTTTGATCATGAAACAATTTGCATTAGATATTTAAATGACCACGTTCATTGCAAAGTTCACAAGGATGGTGAAAAAAAATAAATCTTTCAGCACAATCATGTAGCCTCTCTTGCAAATTTTTCGTTTCTAAATATTTATACTTCTTACAAAATCTATCTTCCCTTTTTGGTGTGAAATAACATTCCCAATTCACTCTGCAAAAATTGACATGCTTATAAGAAACATTTTTCTCATGACTAGTGCAATCATCATTAGCATTTTGGATATTCAAAGAATTCATACTAACAACATTGCAATCATGCTCATCATTCAAATATTTTGTGCCAAACATTGTATTGACTTCTTCTTCTAACAATTGAGCACAATTTTCTGAAACATCATTTTCAAGGAAGATATTATAAAGATGATCAATAATATCATGCAACCTCAATTCCATTTTTATGTAGTTTTCTTTTGTAAACCAAACTAGTGATAAACAAGAAACTAAAAGATTCAATTGCAAGATCTAAAGATATACCTTCAAGCACTCACTCCCCAGCAACGACGCCAGAAAAGAGCTTGATGTCTACTACGCAACTTTATTCTTGTAGACACATGTTGGGTATCCAAGCGCAGAGTTTTGTAGGACAGTAGCAATTTTCCCTCAAGTGGATGACCTAAGGTTTATCAATCTGTGGGAGGCATGGGATGAAGGTGGTCTCTCTCAAATAATCCTGCAACCAAATAATAAAAAGTCTCTTGTATCCCCAACACACCAAATACAATGGTAATTTGTATAGGTGCACTAGTTCGGCAAAGAGATGGTGATAGATGTGTAATATGGATAGTATATATTGATTTTTGTAATAAGAACAATAAAAATAGCAAGGTAGCAATTGATAAAAAGGAGCACAAATGGTATTGCAATGCTTTAAAATGAGGCCTAGGGTCCGTACTTTCACTAGTGCAATCTCTCAACAATGCTAATCTAATTGGATCATATAACCATCCCTCAAAGTGCAATGAAGAATCACTCCAAAGTTCCTATCTAGCGGAGAACGTAAGAAGAAATTGTTTGTAGCTATTCTTTCTACTCGATCTATCCAAGAGTTCATACTAAAATAACACCAAGTTACTCTTTCCGATCGATCTATCAAGAGTTCGTACTAAAATAACACAAGTTGTTCTTTCCGATCGATCTATCAAGAGTTCATGCTAAAGTAACACCAAAGTAAATTCATATTCATAATACTCAATCCAACACAAAGAACCTCAAAGAGTTCCCCAAGATTTCTACCGGAGAAACAAAAGACGAGAACGTGCATCAACCCATATGCATAGAATACCCCAATGTCACCTCGGGAATCCGCGAGTGGAGTGCAAAAACATATACCAAGTGAATCAATATAATACCCCATTGTCACCGCGGGTATGCATATGCAAGACATATATCAAGTGCTCTCAAATCCATACAAGTATTCAATCCGATAAAACGAAATGTCAAAGGGAAAACTCAATTCATCACAACAAGATAAAGAGGGAGAAACACCTATGATCCAACTATATTCACAAAGCCCGCGATACATCAAGATCATGACATCTCAAGAACACGAGAGAGAGAGAGAGAGAGATTAAACACATAGCTACTGGTACAAACCCTCGGCCCCGAGGGTGGACTACTCCCTCCTCATCATGGTGGCTGCCGGGATGATGAAGATGGTCATCGGTGGTGGTTTCCCCCTCCAGCGAAGTGCCGGAATGGGGTCTAGAATGGTTTTTGTGGCTACAGAGGCTTGCTTGGTGGAACTTCTGATCTAGGCTTACCCCGATGGTTTTTGGAATATTTGGGAATTTATAGGGCGAAGAGGGGGTGCAGGAGGCCATCGAGGTGGGCACAACCCACCTGGGCGCGCGTGGGCCTCCAGGCATGCCCTGTTGGGTTGTAACCCCCTCAGGGCACCCCCAGGTGCTCCTCTGGCCCACTGGTGGTCTTCTAGTCCATAAAAAATCCACAAAGTTTCATGGTGTTTGGACTTCGTTTGATATTGATTTCCTACGATGTAAAAAACAAGCAAAAACAACAACTGGCACTGGGCATTGGGTCAATAGGTTAGTCCCAAAAAATAATATAAAGTTGCTATAAATGATTGTAAAACATCCAAAAATGATAATGTATTAGCATGAATACTTCATAAATTATAGATACATTGGAGACGTATCAGGCCCCTTCCCCCGTGCTACCGGGGGCTTTGAATTCTTGTATGTTGCAATAAACAAGTTTACAAAGTGGCCGGAAGTGGAGCATGTGAGGAAGGTAACTGCACAGTCAGCTATCAAGTTCTTGAAGGGATTGGTGTGCCGTTTTGGAGTACCCGCCAGAGTCATCACTGACAACGACACCCAATTCTCAAGTCGTGCCTTGATGCAATACATTCAAACCCTCAGAAGCAAGGTTTTATTCGCCTTTGTTGCTCATCCCAGGAGCAATGGACAGGCTGAGAGGATGAACGCTAAAGTGTTGCGTGGTATCAAGGAAAGTACTTTTGAGAAGTTCCAAAAGTGTGGCAAACGCTGGATCGAGGAGTTACCAGTGGTTCTTTGGTCCCTCCGTACGACACCAAATCGAGCTACCGGCTAGAATCCCTTCTCCCTAGTCTATGGGGCAAAAGCAATGCTCCCCACAAAACTCATATACGGGTCACCTCGAGTATTTGCCTACGATGAAGTAGAGCACGAGTAGCACCTGCATGACGATGTCGTGCTCCTTGAGGAGGACCGTCTCCGGGCTTGTGTGTGTGCTGCACGCTATCAGCAAGCCCTACGCCGCTATCACAGCCGCAGGGTCTAGGCCCGGAGCCTTGAGGAAGGCGACCTTATCCTTAGGCGTGTTCAAGCCGCCAAGGGTACCAACAAGTTGATGCTGAAGTGGGAAGGCCCTTACCGGGTAGTATGAGTCGCCAGACCTGGCACAGTCTGTCTGGAGACCGAAGATGGCATCAAAATGCAAAACTCGTGGAATATTGAGCATCTTCGTAAGTTCTACCTGTAAGGCGCGGCTACCGGGCCCAGCCCTGGCAGCTACCCTTTTGTACAAGCCTTGCCGATGCGCATGTAACCCTTTGTACAAAGCTAGGAGCAAACCCTGAGCACAGATAATAAAACGAAGCACTAGCACCCTAAAAACCTTCATGCATGATTAGTTTAGCATGAATTTGCCATGATCATTTAGATGAGATCATAAGATGCCATGTTTTCCTCTGTACTAACTACAGGTCTCTTGCCGCGGACTCAATCCCGAAAAGGAGAAGTGGAAATAGGCTTACATATTGATCTCCGACAGGCCAAATAGATAAGTGTTCTCCAAGATATCCATAATGTGCTTCTGTAAGAAAAAAAACGTGTGCGTAGAAAAACCTTGTCACTTTTGAAACATTTGTGCTCCCATCTTGAGATTCGAACATTATCTCGGTTGGGATGGTTGTGGAGGCATTTGATAGAAGAAGTCTGACAAGGGGTCGATTCCCTTCTAGAGTTTTGAGCCCGGCAGTACAAGCCCCGCGGCAAATGAAGGAAGGAACCGGCAGGACAAGCCCCGCGGAAAATGAAGGAAGGAACCGGCAGGAGCTTGCCGGAGAAACTTGTTTACTTAAAAGTATAGAGGCATTTCTCCTCTGCATGGAAGTAGTACATGCACAAGTGCCCGACAAATATGTATTTTTTCATTCATACGCAGATAAGCAAGTACGAACCTTATAGAGTACAAATATGGATAAAAGAGATTACATATTTAAGACTAAAGCTTGGCAAGTGCCTACATGTTTTAGATTAAAAAAAGATAAGTTCCATGTAATCCCTTTCTTGTCCCTCTCCTCCTAGGAACTACAAAGGGAAGAAAAGAGGGCAAAAGGAGCATCTGGGCAGAAACCCAGCCTGGCCCTGTCAGGGCCTGCAGGACGCAGCCTGACAAGATCGGGAGTGCACGGATGAAGGCGAGGGACGGAGAGAGCGGCTAGGCGATGCCCTGGTCACTGCCACCAGGGCTAGCAGGACGCGGCAATGTGGACGTCGGCAGGGAAGACGAAACCGGAGTCCACAGGGAAGCCTGTCGAGGCCCAGCTAGAAGACTGCTGGAGGAGGTGGAGACACCATCCACACCCAACCCCCTGGCAAATCGCCTTGCCGGGGAGAAGATGCAGGTGCAGATGGTGGTGCCGCCAGCCCCCTGCTGACGATGACGGTGTGGCTGGTGTATGATACATCTCCAACGTATCTATAATTTTTGATTGTTCTATTCTGTTATATTATCATTCTTGGATGTTTTATAATCATTTTATATCAGTTTTTTGGTACTAACCTATTGACATAGTGCCAAGTGCCAGTTGCTATTTTTTGCATGTTTTTTACATCGCGGGTAATCAATATCAAACGGAGTCCAAATGCAGCGAAACTTTTTATGGATTTTTCAGACCAGAAGACATCCAATGGGCTGGAGAAGCGCCTGGTGGGTTGTGCCCACCTCGGGTGCCCCCCCGAACCGCCTCTTTGCTCTATAAATACCCCAATATTCCAGAAACCCTAGGGGAGTTGACGAAAATCAATTCCAGCCGCCGCAGATTCCAGAACCACCAGATCCAATCTAGACACCATCACAGAGGGGTTCACCACTTCCATTGGTGCCTCTCCAATGATGCGTGATTAGTTCTTTGTAGACCTTCAGGTCCGTAGTTAGTAGCTAGATGGCTTCATCTCTCTCTCGCTTGATTCTCAATACAATGGTCTGTTGGAGATCCATATGATGCAACTCTTTTTGCGGTGTGTTTGTTGGGAACCGACACGTATTTATCTTGCAATGGGAAGAGGTTTTGTTTGGCCAACTTGATCTCTTATATGCATGATTGCTTATAGCCTCATATATCTTCTCTGATATTTGGGTTTTGTTTGGCCAACTTGATCTATTTATCTTGCAATGGGAAGAGGTGTTGTGTAGTGGGTTCAATCTTACAGTGCTTTATCCCAGTGACAGAAGGGGAACCGACACGTATTTATCTTGCAATGGGAAGAGGGTTTTTTTTGCCAACTTGATCTTATATGCATGATTGCTCATAGCCTCATATATCTTCTCCGATATTTGGGTTTTGTTTGGCCAACTTGATCTATTTATCTTGCAATGGGAAGAGGTGCTTTGTAGTGGGTTTGATCTTACACTACTTGATCCCAGTGACAGAAGGGGAACCGACACGTATGTATCATTGCTACTAAGGATAAAATGATGGGGTCCATTTCTACATAAATAGATCTTGTCTACAGTTGGGGAACGTAGCAATAATTCAAAAAAAATCCTATGTGTCACCAAGATCAATCTAGGAGATGCTACCAACGAGAGAGAGGGAGTGCATCTTCATACCCATGAAGATCACTAAGCGGAAGCGTTGCAAGAACGCGGTTGGTGGAGTCGTACACGCAGCGATTCATATCACGGTCAATTCTAATCTATGCACCGAACAATGGCGCCTCAGCACGTACAGCCCGGGGACGTCTCCTCCTTCTTGATCCATCAAGGGGAGAGGAGAAGTTGAGTGAGAACTCCGACAACACGACGGCCTGATGGTGATGGAGCTCGTGGTTCTCCAGCAGAGCTTCGCCAAGCGCGATGGAGGAGGAGGAGGTGTTGGAGAGGTGGAGGGCTGCGCCAGGGGAAGGGTATGGCTGCCACCCCCCCACTATATATAGGGGCAAGGGAGAGGGGACCGGCCCCCCTAGACGCATCTAGAGGGGGTCGGCAGCCAAGGGGAGGCTTGCCCCCCAAGCCAGGTGGGGGACGCCCCCTCTAGGGTTCCCCCAACCCTAGGCGCATGGATGATACGTCTCCAACGTATCTATAATTTTTGATTGCTCCATGCTATATTATCTACTGTTTTGGACTATATTGGGCTTTATTTTCCACTTTTATATTATTTTTGGGACTAACCTATTAACTCGAGGCCCAGCCCAGAATTGTTGTTTTTGTCTATTTCAGTGTTTCAAAGAAACGGAATATCAAACGGAGTCCAAACGGAATGAAACCTTCGGGAACGTGATTTTCTCACCGAACGTGATCTAGGAGACTTGGACCCTACACCAAGGCATCAGAGAGGCGGTCACGAGGGTGGGGGGCGCCCCCCCTAGGGCGCGCCCCCCCTGCCTCGTGGGCCCCTCGGAGCTCCACCGACGTACTCCTTCATCCTATATATACCTACGTACCCCCAAACGATCAGAACAGGAGCCAAAAACCTAATTCCACCGCCGCAACTTTTTGTATCCACGAGATCCCATCTTGGGGCCTGTTCCGGAGCTCCGCCGGAGAGGGCCGTCATCACGGAGGGCTTCTACATCATCATAGCCTCTCCGATGAAGTGTGAGTAGTTTACCTCAAACCTTCGGGTCCATAGTTAGTAGCTAGATGGCTTCTTCTCTCTTTTCGGATCTCAATACAAAGTTCTCCTCCTCTCTTGTGGAGATCTACTCGATGTAATCTTATTTTTGCGGTGTGTTTGTTGAGACCGATGAATTGTGGGTTTATGATCAAGTCTATCTATGAACAATATTTGAATCTTCTCTGAATTCTTTTATGTATGATTGGTTATCTTTGCAAGTCTCTTCGAATTATCTGTTTGGTTTGGCCAACTAGATTGGTAGTTCTTGCCATGGGAGAAGTGCTTAGCTTTGGGTTCGATCTTGCGGTGTCCTTTCCCAGTGACAGAAGGGGCAGCAAGGCACGTATTGCATCGTTGCCATCGAGGATAACAAGATGGGGTTTATTTCATCTTGCATGAATTTATCTCTCTACATCATGTCATCTTGCTTAAGGCGTTACTCTGTTTTTAACTTAATACTCTAGATGCATGCTGGATAGCGGTCGATGAGTGGAGTAATAGTAGTAGATGCAGAATCGTTTCGGTCTACTTGTCATGGACGTGATGCCTATATACATGATCATGCCTAGATATTCTCATAACTATGCTCAATTCTGTCAATTGCTCAACAGTAATTTGTTCACCCACCGTAGAATACTTATGCTCTTGAGAGAAGCCACTAGTGAAACCTATGGCCCCCGGGTCTATTCTCATCATATCAATCTCCATCACTTTAATCTTGCTTTTTTACTTTGCCTTTTACTTTTCACTTTGCATCCCTATACCAAAAATACCAAAAATATTATATCTATCAGATCTCACTCTCGTAAGTGACCGTGAAGGGATTGACAACCCCTAATCGCGTTGGTTGCGAGTAGCTATTGTTTTGTGCAGGTACGAGGGACTTGAGTGTGGCCTCCTACTGGATTGATACCTTGGTTCTCAAAAACTGAGGGAAATACTTACGCTACTCTGCTGCATCATCCCTTCCTCTTCGGGGAAAACCAATGCAAGCTCAAGAGGTAGCAAGAAGGATTTCTAGCGCCGTTGACGGGGAGTCTACGCAAAAAGTCAACATACCAAGTACCCATCATAATCCCTATCTCTCGCATTACATTATTTTCCATTTGCCTCTCGTTTTCCTCTCCCCCACTTCACCCTTGCCGTTTTATTCGCCCTCTCTCTCTCTCTATCCTCCCTCTCTTTTCCGCTTGCCTTTTTGTTTGCTCGTGTGTTAGATTGCTTGTTTGTCACGATGGCTCAAGATACTACCAAATTGTGTGACTTCACCAATACCAATAATAATGATTTCCTTAGCACTCCGATTGCTCCTCTTGCCAATACTGAATCTTGTGAAATCAATACTACTTTGTTGAATCTTGTTATGAAAGATCAATTCGCTGGCCTTCCTAGTGAAGATGCCGCTACTCATCTGAATAGCTTCGTTGATTTATGTGATATGCAAAAGAAAAAGGATGTCGATAATGATGTCGTTAAATTGAAGCTATTTCCTTTTTCGCTTAGAGATCATGCTAAAGCTAGGTTTTCGTCTTTGCCTAAAAATAGTATTGATTCTTGGAACAAGTGCAAAGATGCTTTTATCTCTAAGTATTCCCCTCCCGCTAAGATCATCTCTCTTAGAAACGATATTATGAACTTTAAGCAACTTGATCATCAACATGTTGCACAAGCTTGGGAGAGAATGAAATTAATGATACCTAATTGCCCTACTCATGGTTTGGATTTGTGGATGATTATACAAATTTTTTATGCCAGATTGAATTTTGCTTCTAGAAATCTTTTAGATTCGGCCGCAAGAGGCACTTTTATGGAAATCACTTTAGGAGATGCTACTAAACTCCTAGATAATATTATGGTTAATTATTCTCAATGGCATACTGAAAGATCATCTAATAAAAAAGTGCATGCGATAGAAGAAATCAATGTTTTGAGTGGAAAGATGGATGAACTTATGAAGTTATTTGCTACTAAGAGTGTTTCTTCTGATCCTAATGATATGCCTTTGTCTACTTTGATTGAGAATAACAATGAATCTATGGATGTGAATTTTGTTGGTAGGAATAATTTTGGTAACAACGCTTATAGAGGGAATTTTAATCCTAGGCCATATCCTAGTAATCCTTCTAATAATTATGGGAATCCTACAACAACTCTTATGGAAATTATAATAAGATGCCCTCTGAATTTGAGAATAGTGTTAAAGAGTTTACGAATTCACAAAAGAATTTTAATGCTTTGCTTGAAGAGAAATTACTTAAAGTTGATGATTTGGCTAGGAACGTTGGTAGAATTTCTCTTGAGATTGATTCTTTAAAGATTAGATCTATTCCTCCTAAGCATGATATCAATGAGTCTCTCAAAGCCATGAGAATTTCCATTGATGAGTGCAAGGAAAGAACCGCTAGGATGCGTGCTTCCAAAGATGCCTTTATTAAAGCGTGTTCTTCCAATTCCTATGAAAATCAAGATGAAGATCTAAAAGTTATTGATGTGTCTCCTATTAAATCTTTGTTTTGCAATATGAATCTTGATGAAACTGAATATGATCTTCCTTTACCTAGAAGGCGTTCTAAAAATTCGGAGTATTTAGATCTTTATGATGAAATTGATGAAAGTGGGATTGAAAGAAATAAAAATCTAGATGTTGCTAAACCCACTATATTGGATTTCAAGGAATTTAATTATGAAAGTTGCTCTTTAATTGATTGTATTTCCTTGTTGCAATCCGTGCTAAATTCTCCACATGCTTATAGTCAAAACAAAGCCTTCACCGAACATATTGTTGATGCCTTGATGCAACCTTATGAAGAAAAACTTGAGTTGAAAGTTTCTATCCCTATAAAACTCTATGATGAGTGGGAACCAACTATTAAAATTAAAATTAAAGATCATGAGTTTTATGCTTTGTGTGATTTGGGTGCTAGTGTCTCCACTATTCCCAAGACTTTATGTGATTTGCTAGATTTTCGTAATTTTGATTATTGCTCTCTAAACTTGCATCTTGCGGATTCTACTATTAAGAAACCTATGCGAAGGATTAATGATGTTCTTATTGTTGCAAATAAGAATTATGTGCCCGTATATTTCATTGTTCTTGATATAGATTGCAATCCTTCTTGCCCTATTATTCTTGGTAGACCTTTCCTCAGAACGGTTGGTGCGATTATGGATATGAAGGAAGGGAATATTAGATTTCAATTTCCATTAAAAAGGGCATGGAACACTTTCCAAGAAAGAAAATAAAATTTCCATATGAAACTATCATGAGAGCCACTTATGGATTGCCTACCAAAGATGGCAATACCTAGATCTATCCTCGCTTTTATGCCTAGCTAGGTGCATTAAACGATAGTGCTTGTTGAGAGACAACCCAATTTTATTTTTATTCCTTCCCTTTTGCTCCTGCTTAGTAATAAATAAATTATTTAGCCTCTGTTTTGGTTGTGTTTTTTGTGTTTAATTAGTGTTTGTGCCAAGTAGAACCGTTGGGAAGACCTGGGGAAAGTCTTGTTGAACTTGCTGTAAAAAACAGAAACTTAAGCGCTCACGAGAACTGATTTCATTTTTATTTGGAGAGTGATATTTAGTTAATTATTTTTGCAGATGATTAATAGATAAATTCCTCACATCCAGCAATTTATTTTAGAATTTTTGGGGTTCCAGATCTTGCGCTAGCTACAGATTACTACAGACTGTTCTGTTTTTGACAGATTCTGTTTTTCGTGTGTTGTTTGCTTATTTTGATGAATCTATGGTTAGTAAAATAGTTTATAATCCATAGAGAAGTTGGAATACAGTAGGTTTAAAACCAATATAAATAAATAATGAGTTCATTACAGTACTTTGAAGTGGTCTTTTGTTTTCTTTCGCTAACGGAGCTCACAAGTTTTCTACTTTAAGTTTTGTGTTGTGAAGTTTTCAAGTTTTGGGTGAATTCTTTTGATGGATTATGGAACAAGGAGTGGCAAGATCCTAAGCTTGGGGATGCCCATGGCACCCCCAAGATAATCCAAGGACACAAAAAAGTCAAAGCTTGGGGATGCCCCGGAAGGCATCCCCTCTTTCGTCCACTTCCATCGGTAATTTACTTGGAGCTATATTTTTATTCACCAACATGATATGTGTTTTGCTTGGAGCGTCTTGTATTATTTTTGTCTTTGTGTTTTAGTATGCCACAATCATCCTTGCTGTACACACCTTTTGAGAGAGCCATACATGAATTAAAATTTGATAGAATACTCTATGTGCTTCACCTATATCTTTTGAGCTAAGTAGTTTTGCTCTATGTGCTTCACTTATATCTTTTGAGCGTTATAATTTTGCTCTATGTGCTTCACTTAGATCTTTTAGAGCACGGTGCTGGATTTGTTTTAAAGGAACTATTGATCTCTCATGCTTCACTTAAATTATTTTGAGAGTCTCTTAATAGCATGGTAATTTGCTTAATAATAATATGCTTGGTATTCAAGATTTGTGAAACTTTCTTTTGAGTGTGTTTAATACTAAGAAAAGATTGAAGCATGATAATTGTTTTGAGATATGGAGGTGATAATATGTCATGCTAATTGAGTAGTTGTGAATTTAAAGAATACTTGTGTTAAAGTTTGTGATTCCCGTAGCATGCACGTAAAGTGAATCGTTATGTGATGAAGTCGGAGCATGATTTATTTATTGATTGTCTTCCTTATGAGTGGCGGTCGGGGACGAGGGATGGTCTTTTCCTACCAATCTACCCCCCTAGGAGCATGCGCGTAATACTTTGCTTTGATAACTTCTAGACTTTTGCAATAAGTATATGAGTTATTTATGACTAATGTTGAGTCCATGGATTATACGCACTCTCACCCTTCCACCTTTGCTAGCCTCTCTAATACCGCGCACCTTTCGCCGGTATCATACACCTACCATATACCTTCCTCAAAACAGCCACCATACCTACCTATCATGGCATTTCCATAGCCATTCCGAGATATATTGCCATGCAACTTTCCACCGTTCCGTTTATTATGACACACTCCATCATTGTCATATTGCATATCCCGGTACACTGCCGGAGGCATTCATATAGAGTCTTATTTTGTTCTAAGTATCGAGTTGTAATTGTTGAGTTGTAAGAAAAATAAAAGTGTGATGATCATCATTATTAGAGCATTGTCCCAGTGAGGAAAGGATGATGGAGACTATGATTCCCCCACAAGTCGGGATGAGACTCCGGACGAAAAAAAAGAGGCCAAAGAAGCCCAAATAAAAAGAGGCCATAAAAAAGAGAGAAAAGGCCCAAATAAAAAAATGAGAGAAAAAGAGAGAAGGGACAATGTTACTATCCTTTTACCACACTTGTGCTTCAAAGTAGCACCATGATCTTCATAGTAGAGAGTCTCTCATGTTATCACTTTCATATACTAGTGGGAATCTTTCATTATAGAACTTGGCTTGTATATTCCAATGATGGGCTTCCTAAAATTGCCCTAGGTCTTCATGAGCAAGCAAGTTGGATGCACACCCACTTAGTTTCTTTTTGAGCTTTCTTATACTTATAGCTCTAGTGCATCCGTTGCATGGCAATCCCTACTCACTCACATTGATATCTATTGATGGGCATCTCCATAGCCCGTTGATACGCCTAGTTGATGTGAGACTATCTTCTCCTTTTTTGTCTTCTCCACAACCACCATTCTATTCCAGCTATAGTGCTATATCCATGGCTCACGCTCATGTATTGCGTGAAGATTGAAAAAAGTTTTGAAAAAATTAGAGTATGAAACAATTGCTTGGCTTGTCATCGGGGTTGTGCATGATTTAAATACTTTGTTGGTGAAGATAGAGCATAGCCAGACTATATTATTTCGTAGGGATAACTTTTTTTGGCCAAGTTATTTTGAGAAGACATAATTGCTTTGTTAGTATGCTTGAAGTATTATTATTTTTATGTCAATATAAACTTTTGTCTTGAATCTTTCGAATCTGAATATTCATATCACAATTAAGAAGATTTGCATTGAAATTATGCCAAGTAGCACTCCGCATCAAAAATTCTATTTTTATCATTTACCTACTCGAGGACGAGCAGGAATTGAGCTTGGGGATGCCTGATACGTCTCCAACGTATTTATAATTTTTGATTGCTCCATGCTATATTATCTACTGTTTTGGACTATATTGGGCTTTATTTTCCACTTTTATATTATTTTGGGACTAACCTATTAACCGGAGGGCCAGGCCAGAATTGTTTTTTTTTTCCT
Organism: Triticum dicoccoides; assembly: GCF_002162155.2. Classification (NCBI taxonomy): domain Eukaryota; kingdom Viridiplantae; phylum Streptophyta; class Magnoliopsida; order Poales; family Poaceae; genus Triticum; species Triticum dicoccoides. The sequence continues at coordinate 281,404,535 of NC_041392.1, read as the reverse complement.
ATTTCAGTGTTTCGAAGAAACGGAATATCAAACGGAGTCCAAACGGAATGAAACCTTCGGGAATGTGATTTTCTCACCGAACGTGATCCAGGAGACTTGGACCCTATGCCAAGGCATCAGAGAGGTGGTCATGAGGGTGGGGGGCGCCCCCTCCCTAGGGCGCGCCCCCTGCCTCGTGGGCCCCTCAGAGCTCCACCGACGTACTCCTTCCTCCTATATATACCTACGTACCACCAAATGATCAGAACAGGAGCCAAAAACCTAATTCCACCATCGCAACTTTCTGTATCCACGAGATCCCATCTTGGGGCCTGTTCCGGAGCTCCGCCGGAGAGGGCCGTCATCACGGAGGGCTTCTACATCATCATAGCCTCTCCGATGAAGTGTGAGTAGTTTACCTCGGACCTTCGGGTCCATAGTTAGTAGCTAGATGGCTTCTTCTCTCTTTTTGGATCTCAATACAAAGTTCTCCCCCTCTCTTGTGGAGATCTATTCGATGTAATCTTCTTTTTGCGGTGTGTTTTTTGAGACCGATGAATTGTGGGTTTATGATCAAGTCTATCTATGAACAATATTTGAATCTTCTCTGAATTCTTTTATGTATGATTGGTTATCTTTGCAAGTCTCTTCAAATTATCCATTTGGTTTGGCCAACTAGATTGGTAGTTCTTGCCATGGGAGAAGTGCTTAGCTTTGGGTTCGATCTTGCGGTGTCCTTTCCCAGTGACAGAAGGGGCAGCAAGGCACGTATTGCATCGTTGCCATCGAGGATAACAAGATGGGGTTTATTTCATATTGCATGAATTTATCTCTCTACATCATGTCATCTTGCTTAAGGCATTACTCTGTTTTTAACTTAATACTCTAGATGCATGCTGGATAGCGGTCGATGAGTGGAGTAATAGTAGTAGATGCAGAATCGTTTTGGTTTACTTGTCACGGACGTGATGCCTATATACATGATCATGCCTAGATATTCTCATAACTATGCTCAATTCTCTCAATTGCTCAACAGTAATTTGTTCACCCACCGTAGAATACTTATGCTCTTGAGAGAAGCCACTAGTGAAACCTATGGCCCCCGGGTCTATTCTCATCATATCAATCTCCATCACTTTAATCTTGCTTTTTTACTTTGCCTTTTACTTTTCACTTTGCATCTCTATACCAAAAATACCAAAAATAGTATATCTATCAGATCTCACTCTCGGAAGTGATCGTGAAGGGATTGACAACCCCTAATCGTGTTGGTTGCGAGTAGTTATCGTTTTGTGCAGGTACGAGGGACTTGAGCGTGGCCTCCTACTGGATTGATACCTTGGTTCTCAAAAACCGAGGGAAATACTTACGCTACTCTGCTGCATCATCCCTTCCTCTTCGGGGAAAACCAACGCAAGCTCAAGAGGTAGCAATGGACCCTAGGGGGGAGTTGGCGCCCAACCCACCTAGGGGCTGATTCCCCTCTATATTCAGCCCATAGGGCCCTCCGGGGTAGGTGGACCCTCCCGGTGGACCCCCGGAACCCCTTCAGTGGTCCCGGTACAATACCGGTTGTAACGCCCGGATAATTAGGCTACAGTAAAACTCTCCTAATGATGCCAAGTCATCTTTGGTTACTGTTGCTAAACTTCCGTTAGTTCAAACCGTTTCAAAATTCAAATTCAAATTAATGTCAACAACAAAAGTTTTCAAAAATTGAAACAAAAATGTTCGGTGGTTGACGAATATTACAAGGGTAATTATGGTGCAGCAAACATATTTTTAGAAAATGCCTAAATGACTTAAAATGAAATAAAATAGAATAGAAAATAAGTAAAAAGAAAGAAAATACAAAAAAAGAAAAGAAAAACTAAAACTAAAATTAGAAAAGGGGGAGAAAGCACCCCCCACTGGGCTTTGGCCCAGCAGGCCATTGGGCCACCCACCTGGCCGGCCCACCCCCGCACCCCATAACCCTCCCACTGCCCCGAAATCCTAGCCCCACCGACACCCACTCCCCCACTTCCCCCCACCCACCCACGACGCGCCCCTCCCCCGATCCGATCTGGATCGGGGCACGAACTGCCTCCCCTCGCTCGTCGCTGTCGAACGCCAGCACCCTGCCTGGACCTCGCCGGACTTCCCCACCAGCCTGCTACCTTCTACGCATGACGTCCCCGACCTCCACCTCGCGCCTCGCTGCCACTCCCCTACCAGCGGGTGGCGCCCGCCACCTCCTGCCCACGCGCCTGTTAAGGCCCCCATGGGGGCCCCACCCCATAACGTATTTTAAAAAATAAAAAATAAAAAAATAAAAATAATAATTAATCAATTAATCAATTAATTAAAGAATTAATTAACTTAATTAATTTTGATTAATTAAACTAAAACAACTAATTAAGCCTAACTAATTAAACTAATCCCTAATTAACTAAAACAGTCAATGACACGGGGGGTCCCACCCCTGTTGACTAGTCAAACGTTGACTGGTCAACTGGGTCCCTCTGGCCCACCTGCCAGTCACTGGGTACACTTTTGTGTACACTGTGCTGGGTGCGCCTAGCAATTTAGCTATTATTTTCGAATTAAAAATAATTCCAGAAATTAATAAAATCTTTAGAAAATCATATCTCCGTAACTCGGATTAAATTATTTTCAACATGAAAGTTGCTCAGAACGACGAGACGAATCCGGATACGCATCCCGTTCGTCCGCCACACATCTCTAGCATAGCAAACACACAACTTTCCCCCTCCGGTTCATCTGTCTAAAAATGCGAAACACCAGGAATACTTTCCCGGATGTTTTCCCCCTTCACCGGTACCACCTCGTACCGCGTTAGGGCACCTAGCTTTATGCTTTGTCATGTCATGCATCGTCATGCATTTGTTTGCATTATATTTATTGTTTCTCCCCCCTCTTCTCTCGCTAGACACCGAGACCGACGCCGCTGCTACCCAGTACGACTACGGTGTTGTCGACCCCTCTCTCTTGCTAGAGCAACCAGGCAAGCCCCCCCCCTTGATCACCAGATATTGCCTACTCTCCTCTATACTACTTGCATTAGAGTAGTGTAGCATGTTACTGCTTTCCGTTAATCCTATCCTGATGCATAGCCTATCATTGTTGCTACAACTATTGATACCTTACCTGCAATCCTAAATGCTTAGTTTAGGATGCTAGTTTCTCATAAGTGGCCATACATTCTTGTCCGTCTGCCATGCTATGCTATTGGGCCGTGATCACTCGGGAGTTGATCACGGGTATATACTTATACATAATATATGATACTAATGATGACTAAAGACGGGTCGGCTCGTAGGAGTACCCGCGAGTGATTCACGGATTGGGTCCGAAAGGACGTTTGTCCCGACGGCCCTCTGAGTGGATCTTTGTGGCGAAGCGACAGGGCAGGTTGAGACCACCTAGGAGAGAGGTGGGCCTGGCCCTGGTCGGCGTTTGTGGTTATTTCAAGATAACATGTTTAACGAGATCTTGGCATTTGATCCGAGTCTGGCTACTGGCCTATACGCACTAACCATCTACGCGGGGACAGTTATGGGCACTCGACGTCGTGGTATCAGTCGAAGCCTTCGTGACATCAGCGACTGAGTGGCGCGTGCCGGATTGGACTGGAACGCCTGCTAGGCTAGGTCTGCTTTCGGCCGAGTTCGCAACATGTAGGTGTGCAAAGGGCGATGGGCCCAGACCCCTACGCCATAGGAATTAGACCGGCGTGCTGACCTCTCTGTTGTGCCTAGATAGGGCTGCGACGTGTTGATCTTCCGAGGCCGGGCATGACCCAGAAAAGTGTGTCCGGCCAAATGGGGTCGAGCGTGTTGGGTTATGTGGTGCACCCCTGTAGGGAAGTTGATCTATTCGAATAGCCGTGTCCCTCGGTAAAAGGATGACCCGGAGTTGTACGTTGACCTTATGACAACTAGAACCGGATACTTAATAAAAACACACCCTTCCAAGTGCCAGATACAACCGGTGATCGCTCTCTCACAGGGCGACGAGGGGAGGATCATCGGTTAGGATTATTCTACACGATGCTACTTGGTGAACTTACCATCTACTCTCTTCTCTTGCTGCAAGATGGAGGTTACCAGAAGCGTAGTCTTCGAAAGGACTAGCTATCCCCCTCTTATTCTGGCATTCTGCAGTTCAGTCCACATATGATACCCTTATTCCATTTGATACCAATGCATACATATGTAGTGTAGCTCCTTGCTTGCGAGTACTTTGGATGAGTACTCACGGTTGCTTTTCTCCCCCTTTTCCCCTTTCCTATATCCGATTGCTGCAACCAGACGTTGGAGTCCAGGAGCCAGACGCCACCGTTGATGACGACTACTACTACTTGGGAGGTGCCTACTACTACAGGTAGCCCGCTGACGACGGCCAGGAGTAGTTAGGAGGATCCCAGGCAGGAGGCCTGCACCTCGTTCGATCTGTATCCCTGTTTGTGCTAGCCATCTTATGGCAACTTGTTTAACTTATGTCTGTACTCAGATATTGTTGCTTCCGCTGACTCGTCTATGATCGAGCTCTTGTATTCGAGCCTTCGAGGCCCCTGGCTTGTAATATGATGCTTGTATGACTTATTTTATTTGTAGAGTAGTGTTGTGATATCTTCCCGTGAGTCCCTGATCTTGATCGTACACATTTGCGTGTATGATTAGTGTACGATTGAATTGGGGGCGTCACAAATTGGTATCAGAGCCGACTTCCTGTAGGAATCCCCCTTCCACACTTCTTGGCCAAAGTCGAGTCTAAACATTGCAAAACTTTTACTAACATGGCTGTGCGGCTTATGGGCCCACGTCGCCATCTGGGTGGTATTAGGATCTTTTACTCCTCGATCCTTACTATGGAACTCTGAACTCTCTCCTACTCGGGTTAAACGATTTTACTAACTTTAACATTAGGATCCCGTGACCACGTTCACCCCAAAGTTGGATAAGCCCTAGCTATTCATTAGAGTAGCATATTGAATTATCCACACTGTTAGTTGACTCCTTTGAAACATCTTTGTTTTCAGATGGAACCCACGAGACAGGTCGTGTGCCACACGACGGCCATTGGTGCCTCAGGATCACCTGCTGTGTTGGTTGAGATGATGACCTATCTGGGTTATCGCTGGCACCCTGAGTACACCGTCTATGAGGAGTATCGGGACTTCAACCAGGAGCAGTACTGTGCCATCGTCCACCTCTACTCTCGGGAGTATGACTCCACTACCGTGCTGCACACTGCTCATGGTGTTGGAGTGACTATCGACATGGCGGTCCACGATGTTGCTTATGCTGCTCTGACACGCCTTCGTGGAGAGTATCAGGAGTTGGACACCTCCCCCTTCAGACACATTGCTATCGCATCCGATGTTGGTGCAGAGGGATACTACACTATTGCCTACTCCACTGTCACCCGAGAGCCCTTCTACCATCAGAACCTGGTTCTGCATGCTGATGGGCTTGATAGAGCTAACCGAGCTCTTCGCCACGAGCTGTACACCAACCGTCAGCACCTGTACCATGCTCTGACATTGTTGCACCCCTCTGTCCGATCTGGTGATCTGTCGCGTTATGCGATCTATCCTGCCAGGACCGTGATGCCCCAGGGCGTCGGCTAGCCAGATGTGGGAGGCTACTCTCCTGCACTTGGTCCTCTCCTGCCACCTACGCGTCGGGTTCCGCACCAGAGTATTCGCGGACCCCAGGCTACTCGCGTGGAGGTCTTCCCTTCACGTCACTACCAGCTGTCAGGCTACACCTACCTCCGCAGTACCGCGTGGGACTGATGTAGACTTGCTTGTTAGTGTTAGATGCATTCACCGCGAGTCTGCGTGCCGCCTATGATGTATTGGTCTATGTACTGATCTCTGTGTATCGAACTCTATGCATGATCTCTTTTGTAAGATATGCCGACTACTATGTAGTATCTATCGTGCTGCTTTCATTGTGCATGTTTCATCATGAATGATTCTTGTCTTTGCAAATTTCTCAATGCTGAACTACCCCTGTTATATATTAGCAGGATGGTTAGACCAGGTGGTCGTGGACGTGGTGGCAACCTCCCACCACCGCCTGAGTACATGGCTGGTATGATCCAATAGCTTGAGATGAATCGCCAGTTCATGGAGAATATGATGGCTCAGTTTCCTCGCCCCAATATGAACCAGCAGCCAACCCCAGTAACTTTGCAGGATTTCATGCGCCTGAACCCAACTGTGTACCGCAGCTCAACTCAGCCTCTGGATGCTGATGACTGGCTCCGTGACATCACCTATGAGATGGAGTCTGCTGATGTAGCCACTGCCAGCTATGTCACCTTTGCTTCCTTCTTCCTGAAGGGACCCGTAGCTCAATGGTGGGACAGCCACATGCGTACTCTGCCAGTTGGAACAATCATCACCTGGCCAGACTTCCAAGCTGCCTTCTGTGCTCGCTTCATTCCTCAGGGAGTCATGGACCGTAAGAAGCGTGAGTTTCGCAACCTCACCCAAGGCAACAAGACTGTTGAAGCTTATCAGTGGGAGTTTCTTGACTTGTCCCGCTATGCTAAAGAAGACATTGCAACTGATGCACGCAGACAGGAGAAGTTCCATGATGGCCTTCAAGCTGACATCAAGCTCGCACTTCTAGTGCACGACTTTACTGATTTTGCCACCTTGGTGAACAAGGCCATCAATGTCGAAACTGGTCTGCAGGAATACCAGGGCTCTCACAGGCGCAACCGTGACACAGGCTCATCTTCGGGCCCGTCCTCACAGAAGCGTAAGATATGGATTCCCAACAGCATGTACCAGCCGAATGCACCTGCTCCAAGGCAGACCTATGCTGCACCTCGTCTGCCTGCTCCACCAACTAGGCAGCCAAGACTTCCAGCTCCACCACCACAAACTCCTGTTCCCACTCCCAATAATGGTCTGTGCTTCAGGTGTGGTCAACCAGGACACCGTGCTAGGGAATGCAACCAGAACCAGAATCAACTGGCCCTCCCAGCAACTGGCCGTGGAAGCAACCAGCCTCGCAACAACAATGCCAAGTCTTATGGTCGTGTTCATGCCAACCACATTGATCTCAATGAAGTTCTAGACCAGCCTGCTACCGTGATGGGTACACTCCTCGTAAATTCAGTACCAGCATCTGTTTTATTTGATACAGGAGCATCACATTCATTCATATCAGCTGAGTTTGCATTCATGCATGGCATTAAATATGAAGAGATGAACACTGCGATTGTGGTACACACTCCTACGGGCCAGTGTCAAACCTCTATGGTTAGTCACAACGTTCCCGTTGAAATTGAAGGACTGGAATTCCTTGCCTCCCCCATCGTACTAAAGTCCTTTAGCATCGACCTCATTCTGGGAATGGATTGGTTGAAAGCGCATACTGCTTCTATAGTTTGCGCCACTAAGGTCGTCCATCTGCTACACCCTTATGATGAAATAATTTCTTACCAAGCTCATCTAGTTCAGAACGCCGAGGCACGTCTTTATGCCTTGAATGCGTTGAACGCTGCACCACTCGAGGGCATTGAAAACATTCCCGTCGTTCGTGAATTCCAAGACGTCTTCCCAGAAGAACTTCCAGGGGTTCCCCCTGCTAGAGCTGTCGAATTCATCATCGACTTGAAACCCGACACCACCCCTATAGCTAAACGACCCTACAAGATGCCGCCACATTAACTCATTGAGCTTAAGGAGGAAATCGACATATCTCTTGTCAAAGGTTTCATTCGTCCAAGTTTCTCTCCTTGGGGAGCACCTTCTCTCTTTGTTAAGAAGAAGGATGGGATAAATTGATTAGTCCAAGACTACCATCCTATAAACCAAGCTACCATTCAGAATAAATATCCTCTTCCTCGGATCAATGATCTTTATGATCAACTGGCTGGCTCATCAGTGTTCTCCAAACTCGGATTGAGGTTGGGTTACCACCAGATCCGTGTTCGTGAAGAGGACATCCCAAAAACCGCATTCGTGACTCGGTATGGATCATACGAGTACACCATCATGTCATTTGGCTTAACGAATGCTCCCGCCACCTTCTCCCGTCTGATGAACTATATATTCATGGATTACCTTGACAAGTTCATCGTGGTTTACTTGGACGATATCCTTGTATTTTCCAAGAACAAGGAATAGCATGTTGAACATCTTCGTCTTGTGCTGGAAAAGCTTCGAGAGCATCAACTGTATGCTAAGTATTCCAAGTGTGAATTCTGGCTCCCCGAAGTAACTTATCTTGGGCATGTCATCTCCAAGTATGGTATTGCCGTCAACCCTGAACGAGTTCAGGCTATTCTCGATTGGACTCCTCCGAAGAATGTCAAGCAAGTCCGAAGCTTTCTCGGTCTCGCCAGCTATTGTCGTTGATTCGTCGAGAACTTCTCCAAGATTGCCAGACCTCTGACTAATATGTTGCATAAGGGTGTCAAATTCGAATGGACAAACAAGTGTCAGGAAAGTTTCCAGGCACTCAAAGACAAGTTGACTTCTGCCCCAGTGCTTGCTCCACCTGATACTAAGGACTTCGTCATTTACTGCGACGCTTCCCGTCAAGGATTAGGCTGTGTCCTAATGCAATAGCGCAGAGTGATTTCTTATGCCTCTCGTCAATTGCGCCCTCACGAAGAAAACTACCCAGTTCACGACCTCGAGCTTGCTGCTGTCATTCATGCACTGAAGCAGTGGCGACATTACCTTCTCGGTAATCGTTGCAAAATCTTCACCGACCACCAAAGTCTGAAGTATTTGTTTACTCAGCCAGATCTGAACCTCCGTCAGCAGAGATGGATGGAGACTGTTGCAGACTTTGACGTGGGTATATCCTATACCCCCGGCAAGGCTAATGTAATGGTTGATGCCTTGAGCCGCAAGTCTTACTGCAACCACCTCCAGGTTCACAAAGTTCAGCCCTCGCTTGTCGAAGAATTTAGAAAGCTGAACCTTCATATTGTTCCTCCTGGAGCACTCGCTCCCCCTCCCCCGGAGTTCCGCAAGATGAATCTTCTTGTTGTTACTAAGGGTTCTCTAAATACCCTGGCTGTCGTACTAGATCTCGTAGCTGGTATAAAGACTATTCAAGGTTATGACTCTGAAGTCCATAAGATTAAACGCCATCTAGCAAAAGGAAAGCCCTCATTCTTCACTATCACCAACGATGGCGCCTTGTACTTCAAAGGCCTCCTAGTGGTACCATGTTCGAAGGAAAACCTGGATAAGACTAAAAGGGTTATGCAAGAAGCCCATGATACGCCTCTGTCCATCCATCCTGGTAGTACAAAGATGTACCAGGATATTCGTCAAAGATTCTGGTGGTCTAATATGAAGTAGGACATTGCTCGTTATGTTGCTGAGTGTGACGTCTGTTGCCGTATCAAAGCAGAGCATCAAAGGCCTGCTGGAACTCTGCAACCTATCTCTATTCCTGAATGGAAATGGGACCATGTTGAAATGGACTTCGTCACTAGATTTCCCAAATCGTAGAAAGGTAATGATGCTATTCTTGTCGTCATTGACCGGCTTTCTAAAGTTGCACATTTCCTGGCGGTCAAAGAGACAACCACTGCTAGTCAGCTTGCTACTCTCTACATGGCCAGAATTATTTCACTTCACGGTATTCCACTGGTTATCAGTTCAGACCGTGGCAGCTTATTCACTTCAAGATTCTGGGCAAGTTTCCAAGAAGCTATGGGGACTCATCTGTCGTTCAGTACTGCGTTTCATCCTCAGTCGCAAGGACAGGTTGAACGTGTCAACCAAGTTTTGGAAGACATGCTTCGAGCTTGTGTAATTTCCTTCGGCAAGAAATGGGAGGAATCTCTTCCATATGTCGAGTTCTCTTATAATAATAGCTATCAAGCTAGTCTGAAGATGTCCCCCTTCGAAGTACTATATGGACGAAAGTGTCGAACCCCTCTGAACTGGTCAGAAACTGGGGAACATCCACTCTTCGGTTCGGATATTATCCAACAGGCCGAAGAACAAGTTCGCATTATTCGCGAGAATCTCAAGACTGCTCAGTCACGTCAGAAAAGTCAGTATGACCGTCATCACCAAGACATGGTCTATCAACCTGGCGAAAAGGCTTATCTTCGAGTTACACCAATGAAGGGTGCTCACCGCTTCGGGATCAAGGGCCAGCTAGCTCCTCACTATATCGGTCCCTTCACTATTCTCGAAACGCATGGAAAAGTGGCATATCAACTGGAGCTTCCGCCGAACCTTTCTCAGGTTCACGATGTGTTCCATGTGTCACAACTCCGACGCTGCTTCAAGGACCCAATTCGAGCAGTGGATCATGAAGTGCTCGAATTACAACAGGACCTCTCCTATAAAGAGCATCCAGTTCGCATTCTCGACCAAGCTAAACGCCGCACACGTCAAAAGGCGATCAAGTTCCTCAAGGTACAGTGGTCGAATCACTCTGAAGATGAAGCCACATGGGAACGCGAAGATCGCCTACAAGAAGAATACCCCGCACTGTTTTCTTCTACCTCCTAAATCTCGGGACGAGATTTCTTGTAGTGGAGGAGATTTGTAACGCCCGGATAATTAGGCTACAGTAAAACTCTCCTAATGATGCCAAGTCATCTGTGGTTACTGTTGCTAAACTTCCGTTAGTTCAAACCGTTTCAAAATTCAAATTCAAATTAATGTCAACAACAAAAGTTTTCAAAAATTGAAACAAAAATGTCCGGTGGTTGCCGAATATTACAAGGGTAATTATGGTGCAGCAAACATATTTTTAGAAAATGGCTAAATGATTTAAAATGAAATAAAACAGAATAGAAAATAAGTAAAAAGAAAGAAAATACAAAAAAGAAAAGAAAAACTAAAACTAAAACTAGAAAAGGGGGAGAAAGCACCCCCACTGGGCTTTGGCCCAGCAGGCCATTGGGCCACCCACCTCGCCGGCCCACCCCCGCACCCCATAACCCCCCCACTGCTTCGAAACCCTAGCCCCACCGACACCCACTCCCCCACTTCCCCCCACCCATGACGCGCCCCTCCCTCGATCCGATCTGGATCAGGGCACGAACTTCCCCCCCTCGCTCGTCGCTATCGAACGCCAGCGCCCCGCCTGGACCTCGCCGGACTTCCCCATCGACCTGCTTCCTTCTACGCGCGAAGTCCCTGACCTCCACCTTGCACCCCGCTGCCACTCCCCTACCAGCGAGTGGTGCCCACCACCTCCTGCCCACGCGCCCGTTAAGGCCCCCTCTAGGCATATGACATGGGGGGCCCACCCCAGAACGTATTTAAAAAATAAAAAATAAAAATAAAAATAAAAATAAAAATAATTAATTAATTAATCAATTAATTAAAGAATTAATTAACTTAATTAATTTTGATTAATTAAACTAAAACAACTAATTAAGCCTAACTAATTAACCTAATCCCTAATTAACAAAAATAGTCAATGACAGGGGGTCCCACCCCTGTTGACTAGTCAAACGTTGACTGGTCAACTGGGTCCCTCTGGCCCACCTGTCAGTCACTGGGTACACTTTTGTGTACACTGTGCTGAGTGCGCCTAGCAATTTAGCAATTATTTTCGAATTAAAAATAATTCCAGGAATTGATAAAATCTTTAGAAAATCATATCTTTTAATCCGTAACTCGGATTAAATTATTTTCAACATGAAAGTTGCTCAGAACGACGAGACAAATCCGGATACGCATCCTGTTCGTCCGCCACGCATCCCTAGCATAGCAAACACGCAACTTTCCCCCTCCGTTTCATCTGTCCGAAAATGCGAAACACCGGGAATACTTTCCCGGATGTTTTCCCCCTTCACCGGTACCACCTCGTACCGTGTTAGGGCAAACCTAGCTTTACGCTTTGTCATGTCATGCATCGTCATGCATTTTTTTGCATTATATTTATTGTTTCTCCCCCCTCTTCTCTCGCTAGACACCGAGACCAACACCGCTGCTACCCAGTACGACTACGGTGTTGTCGACCCCTCTCTCTTGCTAGAGCAACCA
>NC_041392.1:281344225-281392329 GCF_002162155.2 Triticum dicoccoides | reverse complement strand
CCCCCCCCTTGATCACCAGATATCGCCTACTCTCCTCTATACTACTTGCATTAGAGTAGTGTAGCATGTTACTGTTTTCCGTTAATCCTATCCTGATGCATAGCCTATCATTGTTGCTACAACTATTGATACCTTACCTACAATCCTAAATGCTTAGTTTAGGATGCTAGTTTCTCATTAGTGGCCATACATTCTTGTTCGTCTGCCATGCTATGCTATTGGGCCGTGATCACTCGGGAGTTGATCATGGGTATATACTTATACATAATATATGATACTGATGATGACTAAAGACGGGTTGGCTCGTAGGAGTACCCACGAGTGATTCACGAATTGGGTCCGAAAGGACGTTTGTCCCGACGGCCCTCTGAGTGGATCTTTGTGGTGAAGCAACAGGGCAGGTTGAGACCACCTAAGAGAGAGGTGGGCCTGGCCCTGGTCGGCGTTCGCGGTTATTTCAAGATAACATGTTTACCGAGATCTTGACATTTGATTTGAGTCTGGCTACTGGCCTATACGCACTAACCATCTACGCGGGGACAGCTATGGGCACTCAACGTCGTGGTATCAGTCAAAGCCTTCGTGGCGTCAGCGACTGAGCGGCGCGCGCCGGATTGGACTAGAACGCCTGCTAGGCTAGGTCTGCTTCCGGCCGCGTTCACAACATGCAGGTGTGCAAAGGGCGATGGGCCCAGACCCCTGCGCCATAGGATTTAGACCGGCGTGCTAACCTCTCTGTTGTGCCTAGATAGGGCTGCGACGTGTTGATCTTCTGAGGCTGGGCATGACCAAGAAAAGTGTGTCCGGCCAAATGGGATCGAGCGTGTTGGGTTATGTGGTGCACCTCTGCAGGGAAGTTGATCTATTCGAATAGCCATGTCCGTCGGTAAAGGACGACCCAGAGTTGTACCTTGACCTTATGACAACTAGAACCGGATACTTAATAAAACACACCCTTCCAAGTGCCAGATACAACCGGTGATCGCTCTCTCACAGGGCGACGAGGGGAGGATCATCGGTTAGGATTATGCTACATGATGATACTTGGTGAACTTACCATCTACTCTCTTCTCCTGCTGCAAGATGGAGGTTACCAGAAGCGTAGTCTTCGAAAGGACTAGCTATCCCCCTCTTATTTCGGCATTCTGCAGTTCAGTCCACATATGATACCCTTATTCCATTTGCTACCAATGCATACATATGTAGTGTAGCTCCTTGCTTGTGAGTACTTTGGATGAGTACTCATGGTTGCTTTTCTCCCCCTTTTCCCCTTTCCTATATCCGATTGCTGCAACCAGACGTTGGAGTCCAGGAGCCAGACGCCACCGTTGATGACGACTACTACTACTCGGGAGGTGCCTACTACTACATGCAGCCCGCTGACGACGGCCAGGAGTAGTTAGGAGGATCCCAGGCAGGAGACATGCGCCTTGTTCGATCTGTATCCCTGTTTGTGCTAGCCATCTTATGGCAACTTGTTTAACTTATGTCTGTACTCAGATATTGTTGCTTCCGCTGACTCGTCTATGATCGAGCTCTTGTATTCGAGCCTTCGAGGCCCCTGGCTTGTAATATGATGCTTGTATGACTTATTTTATTTGTAGAGTTGTGTTGTGATATCTTCCCGTGAGTCCCTGATCTTGATCGTACACATTTGCGTGTATGATTAGTGTACAATTGAATCGGGGGCGTCACACGGTAACCCCCAAACACTTCCAGCAACCGAATAAGGACTTCCCATATATAAATCTTCATCTCCGGACCATTCCGAAACTCCTCGTGACATCCGAGATCTCATCTGGAACTCCGAACAACCTTCGCCACATACTATTTCCCATAACAACTCTAGCGTCACCGAATATTAAGTGTGTAGACTCTATGGGTTCGGGAAGCATGCAGACATGACCGAGACATCTCTTCGGCCAATAACCAACAGCAGGATCTGGATACCCATGTTGGCTCCCACATGTTCCATGATGATCTCATCGGATGAACCATGATGTCGGGGTTTCAACCAATCCTGTATACAATTCCCTTTGTCAATCGGTATGTTACTTGCCCGAGATTCGATCGTCGGTATCCCCATACCTCGTTCAATCTCGTTACCGGCAAGTCTCTTTACTCGTTCTGTAATGCATCATCCCGTGGCTAACTCCTTAATCACATTGAGCTCGTTATGATGATGCATTACCTAGTGGGCCCAGAGATACCTCTTTGTCATACGGAGTGACAAATCCTAGTCTCGATTCATGCTAACCCAACAGATACTTTCAGAGATACCTGTAGTGCACCTTTATAGCCACCCAGTTATGTTGTGACATTTTGGTACACCCAAAGCATTCCTACGGTATCCGGGAGTTGCACAATCTCATGGTCTAAGGAAATGATACTTGACATTAGAAAAGCTTTAGCAAACGAAGTACACGATCTTGTGCTATGCTTAGGATTGGGTCTTGTCCATCACATCATTCTCCCAATGATGTGATCCCATTATCAACGACATCCAATGTCCATGGTCAGAAAACCATGACCATCTATTGATCAACGGGCTAGTCAACTAGAGGCTTAATAGGGACATATAACGATCTATGTAGTCACACATGTATTATGGTTTCCGGTTAATACAATTATAGCATGAATAATAGACAATTATCATGAACACGGAAATATAATAATAACCACTTTATTATTTCCTCTAGGGCATATTTCCAACAGTCTCCCACTTGCACTAGTGTCAATAATCTAGTTACATTATGATGAATCGAACACCCATAGAGTTCTGGTGTTGATCATGTTTTGCTCGCAGAAGAGGTTTAGTCAACGGATCTACGACATTCAGACCCGTATGCACTTTACAAATATCTATGTCTCCATCCTGAATATATTAACGAATGGAGTTGAAGCGACGCTTGATATGCCTGGTCTTCTTGTGAAACCTGGGCTCCTTGGCAAGGGAAATAGATCCAGTGTTGTCATAGAAGAGAGTCATTGGGCCCGACGCATTGGGAATAACTCCTAGCTCGGTGATGAACTCCTTCATCCCAACTGCTTCCTGCGCTGCCTTCGAGGCTGCTATGTACTCCGCTTCACATGTAGATCCCGCCACGACACTTTGCTTGCAACTGCACTAGCTGACTGCCCCACCATGCAAAATGTACACGTATCCGGTTTGTGACTTGGAGTCATACAGATCTGTGTCGAAGCTAGCATCGATGTAACCCTTTACGACAAGCTCTTCATCTCCTCCATAAATGAGAAACATATCCTTAGTCCTTTTCAAGTACTTTAGGATATTCTTGACCGCTGTCTAGTGTTCCATGCCAGGATTACTTTGGTACCTCCCTACCAAACTTACGGCAAGGTTCACATCAGGTCTGGTACACGGCATGGCATACATAATAGACCCTATGGCTAAGGCATAGGGGATGACACTCATCTTTTTTATCTTCTGCCGAGGTTGGGCATTGAGTCATGCTCAATTTCACACCTTGCAATACAGGCAAGAACCCCTTCTTGGACTGATCCATATTGAACTTCTTCAATATCTTGTCAAGGTATGTGCTTTGTGAAAGACCAATGAGGCGTCTCGATCTATCTCTATAGATCTTGATGCCTAATATGTAAGAAGCTTCTCGAAGGTCCTTCATTAAAAAACACTTATTCAAGTAGGCCTTTATGCTTTCCAAAAACTCTATATCATTTCCCATCAATAGTGTGTCATCCACATATAATATGAGAAATGCTATAGAGCTCCCACTCACTTTCTTGTAAACACAGGCTTCTCCATAAGTCTACATAAACCCAAACCCTTTGATCATCTCATCAAAGCGAATGTTCCAACTTCGAGATGCTTGCACCAGCCCATAGACTGAGCGCTGGAGCTTGCATACCTTGTCAGCATTCTTAGGATCGACAAAACCTTTCGGTTGCATCATATACAATTCTTCCTTAAGGAAACCATTAAGGAATGTCGTTTTGACGTCCATTTGCCATATCTCATAATCATAGAATGTGGCAATTGCTAACATGATTCGGACGGACTTCAGCTTCGCTACGGGTGAGAAGGTCTCATCGTAGTCAACCCCTTGAACTTGTCGACAACCCTTAGCGACAAGCCGAGCCTTATAGATGGTCACGTTACCATCTGCGTCAGTCTTCTTCTTAAAGATCCATTTATTTTCTATGGCTTGCCGATCATCGGGCAAGTCTGTCAAAGTCCATACTTCATTTTCATGCATGGATCCTATCTTGGATTTCATGGCTTCAAGACATTTGTTGGAATCCGGGCCCGCCATCGCTTCATCATAGTTCGAAGGTTCACCGTTGTCTAACAACATGATTTCCAGGACAGGGTTGCCGTACCACTCTGGTGCTAAATGTGTCCTCATGGACCTACAAAGTTCAGTAGCAACTTGATCCTAAGTTTCATGATCATCATCATTAACTTCCTCTCTAGTCGGTGCAGGCACCACAGAAACATCTTCCTGAGCTGTGCTACTTTCCGGTTCAAGAGGCAGTACCTCATCAAGTTCTACTTTCCTCCCACTTACTTCTTTTAAGAGAAACTCTTTCTCTAGAAAGGATCCATTCTTGGCAACAAAGATCTTGCCTTCGGATCTGAGGTAGAAGGTATACCTGATAGTTTCCTTAGGGTATCCTATGAAGACGCATTTTTCCGACTTGGGTTCGAGCTTTTCAGGTTGAAGTTTCTTGACATAATCATTGCATCCCCAAACTTTCAGAAACGACAGCTTAAGTTTCTTTCCAAACCATAATTCATACGGTGTCGTCTCAACGGATTTCGACGAAGCCCTATTTAAAGTGAATGCGACAGTCTCTAAAGCATAACCCCAAAATGATAGCGGTAGATCGGTAAGAGACATCATAGATCGCACCATATCCAATAGAGTGCGATTATGACGTTCGGACACACCATTTCGTTGAGGTGTTCCAGGCGGCGTGAGTTGTGAAACAATTCCGCATTTCCTTAAGTGTGTGCCAAACTCGTGACTCAAGTATTCTCCTCCACGATCTGATCGTAAGGACTTTATTTTCCTGTCACGTTGACTCTCTACCTCACTCTGAAATTCCTTGAAGTTTTAAAAGGAAACAGACTTGTGTTTCATTAAGTAGACATACCCATATCTACTTAAGTCATCTGTGAGGGTGAGAACATAACGATAGCCACCACGAGCCTCAACGCTCATTGGACGGCACACGTCAGTATGTATGATTTCCAATAAGTTGGTTGCTCGCTCCATTGTTCCGGAGAACGGAGTCTTGGTCATTTTTCCCATGAGGAATGGTTCGCACGTGTCAAATGATTCATAATCAAGAGACTCCAAAAGTCCATCTGCATGGAGTTTCTTCATGCGTTTGACACCAATGTGACCAAGGCGGCAGTGCCACAAGTATGTGGGACTATCATTACCAACCTTACATCTTTTGGCATTCACACTATGAATATGTGTAACATCAAGTTCGACATTAAACAAAAATAAACCATTGACCAGCGGGGCATGACCATAAAACATATCTCTCATATAAATAGAACAACCATTATTCTCAAATTTAAATGAGTAGCCATCTCGCATTAAATGAGACCCAGATACAATGTTCATGCTCAAAGCTTGTACTAAATAACAATTATTGAGGTTTAAAACTAATCCCGTAGGTGGATGTAGAGGGAGCGTGCCGACGGCGATCACATCGACCTTGGAACCTTTCCTGAAGCGCATCATCACCTCGTCCTTCGCCAGTCTTCGCTTATTCCGCGGCTCCTGTTTTGAGTTACAAATCTGAGCAACCGCACTGGTATCAAATACCAAGGAGCTACTACGAGCGCTGGTAAGGTACACATCAATAACATGTATTTCACATATACCTTCGGCGTTGACGGCCTTCTTATCCGCTAAGTACATGGGGCAGTTCCGTTTCCAGTGACCATTTCCCTTACAATAAAAGCACTGAGTCCCGGGCTTGGGTCCATTCTTTGGATTCTTCCCGACAACTAATTTACCGGGCGCGACAACTCCCTCGCCGTCCTTCTTGAAGTTCTTCTTACCCTTGCCTTTCTTGAAACTAGTGGTTTTATTCACCATCAACACTTGATGTTCCTTATTGATTTCCACCTCCGCTGATTTCAGCATTGAATATAACTCAGAAATGGACTTCTCCATCCCTTGCACATTGTAGTTCATCACGAAGCTCTTGTAGCTAGGTGGAAGCGACTAGAGGATCTTGTCAATGACCGAGTCATCTGGAAGATTAACTCCCAGCTGAGACAAGTGGTTGTGCAACCCAGACATTTTGAGTATATGCTTGCTGACAGAACTGTTTTCCTCCATCTTGCAACTATAGAACTTGTTGGAGACTTCATATCTCTCGACCCGGGCATGAGCTTGGAAAACCATTTTCAGCTCTTGGAATATATCATATGCTTTGTGCTGCTCAAAATGCTTTTGGAGCCCTGGTTCTAAGCTGTAAAGCATGCCGCACTGAACCAGGGAGTAATTATCACTATGCGACTGCCAGGCGTTCATAATGTCTTGAGTTGCTGGGAAAATGGGTGCGTCATCGAGTGGTTCTTCAAGGACATATGCTTTCTTGGCAACTATGAGGATGATCCTCAAGTTACGGACCCAATCCGTATAGTTGCTACCATCTTCTTTCAGCTTGGTTTTCTCTAGGAATGCGTTGAAGTTGAGGGCAACATTAGCGTGGGCCATTTGATCTACAAGACATATTGTAAAGACATTTTAGACTAAGTTCATGATAATTAAGTTCATCTAATCAAATTATTTAATGAACTCCCACTCAGATAGACATCCCTCTAGTCATCCAAGTGATACATGATCTAAATCGACTAGGCCGTGTCCGATCATCACGTGAGACGGACTAGTCATCAACGGTGAACATCTCCATGTTGATTGTATCAACTATACGACTCATGTTTGACCTTTCGGTCTCTCGTGTTCTGTTGGCGATATTACTACTGGACATAAACCGGCTAGGAGAAGCCGGGTTATCCCCATGATGATTATTTTATTTGAAGCCCATGAAGACAAAGATGAAGGCGCTTTATGAAGGCCCAAGGCCCAAAGGCGGGTTAAGGCCTGTAGACATAAACCGACATTGATATATAACTTGTATTGTAAGATAGGAGTAGAGACCGAGCCGGACACGTTTATGATCCGGCCCCGGGACTCTGTAAACCGACGGGTGTCAACCTATGTATATAAAGGTGCGACCCGGCGGCGGTTTAGGGACAACAGACAACAACTCGAGAGCCAGGCAAACCGGATTCGCTCCCTGGTCATCGAAACCCTAGTAATTCCATCACAACTGGAGTAGGCTTTTACCTTCATTGTAAGGGGTCGAACCAGTATAAAACTCTTGCGTCCTTTGTCCGCTTTAAACCCCTTTAAGCTAACTCGTAGCGATGGCTCCACGACTAAGTCCTTTCACAAGGACATCTATCATGACAAAACCACGACAGTTGGCACCCACCGTGGGGCCATCGCACGATGGTTTCGAGTTCTTGAAGGGCAACTTCGAAGGACTCAAGGGATACGTTGTGGGCCGGATGACTAAAAGTCATCACGTCAAGATCTACATCGACGATGCAGGATGGAGCCCCGAGGTCGGCTCAATTGAGTACGGGTATCGGGTCCCCTTTGGAGGAATTCACGTCTTCATCGGCAAGATTGGCGAACCGGGCCCTGAGCCGGACATCTGCACCGACATCATCGAGACGGCTCAGCATGCAAGATCTGCCCAGGTTCAGCCCGCTGTAAGGCGTGCCTTTGTAGGTGTCATCCATGGAACGAAATATGAGGATAGATCGGCATCTGGTGGCGAAACCGTTGTCTACTCTGATGATGAGTCTTCAACTGGAGAGACCGAGTCACTGTATCAGCTGCAGGATGGCCGGATTAGTGGTGGTTCCGATGGCGACAGTATTCCAGACCCCCTTGATCCGCCGAGTCAGGTCGCGGTCTTCATGGCCGGTACGCAATCAGCGCAGCATTCTTCTACCGTCGCAGCGATGCTTTCAGATTCAGCAGCAGCAACACCGGTAGGAGCAGGGGGCTCTGCGCCGCCTTTGGTTCAGGTTTTGTCCGATTTGTTCGATGCTTTGGCAACGTTGCTGGTAGCAGAGGTGGACACGGCAAATCGGGATCAGCACAACGCGGAGATTGCAAAGGTGAAGGATCAGATAACTCAAGCCAAAGCGGACCTGGCGGCAGAGAACACCAGGATGGCTACAGAGCAGGCCGAGTTAGAGGCTCAGGCCTACCGGCTTGTGCTAGATCAGAGTGCGTCAGATGATGTCATGAGAACAAGATACCGGTCGCACCTCCTGCTGGTTTTTGAGGCAAGAAATCTCTTTAACACACCAGGAGCAGGCACCAGCAACCAGCCAGTGGTAAACCGGGCCGAGGCACCTGGGACTGGGGCACCGGTTCAGCCATGTGCGATGGATCCACCGCCTCAGCCTCATCAGAATGATGTCCCATCACGACACGTCTCAACACCTCCGGGTCATTACTCTAACCCGTTGGATAACATCGTTGCCGCCGCTTCACGATTGGCAGCTCTCCCGATTGATGGCGAGTCCCAGTAGCAGTTGAAACACGACGGGCTAGGGAGCTCCTTCAGACGGCCTTAACTCAGCAGCAGGCTTATTCATATGGCCGCGAAAGGATTCATTCTACTCCCCGCCCGAGCCGGAGCTACAACAGGCATATCGATGAACCGGCCGTATCAAGTAGTGCATGGAATCGTAATCCGCCTCGTGGCCATAACCCAGCGGGTGGCGGTGGCAATGCTCAGGATGTAGTGGATCGCACTAGGGCACATCGAGAAGCCGAGTTAGCGGTGCAGCACGAAGCTCCAGTTCGTCAACTCACTCCGGTTTGTCAGTTCACTCCGGTTCGTCCAACAACGTCGGTGGAACCAGGGGTTCCCTCTAGTTCTTTGGGAGTACCATTTCTTGTCCCATCTTTGCGCAACGTATGGTTACCCAAGGATTTCAAAGGCCTGCGCAAGGTGCCGAATTACACCGCCGATTTATCCCCCGAGTCATGGGTGGAAAGCTATGAGATGGCAATGGAGATGCTGGATGTGGACGAGGCGGCGTGTGCCAAATACTTTACCATGATGTTGGAGGGAACTGCTCGCACATGGTTGAAAAACCTGCCGACCAACTCCATTGGGTCGTGGGCCGAGTTAAGGGCCCGGTTCATCTAGAATTTCAAGGATACGTGCAAGCAACCCATGTCAAACGTGGATTTAGCTGCTTGTGCCTAGGAGGAAGGAGAATCAATAGCCCGCTGGGTGCGCCGGGTTTCGGAGATTTTGCATTCATCAGACCGCATCAATGTTGATACAGTCGTTTTAACATTGGAAGGCAATTGCCGGTTTGCACCTTTAAAGCTGAAGTTGGGACGGCTCAAACGCCATTGTAATGACATGTGAACACTTATGGCGGCTCTGGTGAAGTATGCCAACTCTGATAGTACCAAGGACCCCGAGTCTGATGATGACAAGACAGGGAAGGGAAAGAAGAGCTGCAGCACCAAGGGGCAGCAGCATAACCCAGTAAGTCATGGGAACAATGGTAAACGCAAGACAGATAATAGCTTGGACTTTGTGGCTAACACCAACACCCAGGATAACGGTCAGCGGCGCAAGGGTAAACCGCCCTAGTGGGGTGGAGGGTCAGGCCCCAATCTGGAGCGCCTATTAAATCAGCCTTGCCCGAAGCACGGATCAAAGGAGAGGCCAGCTACACATCTTTGGAAGGATTGCTTCATTATGCGGGAGTTCAAAAATTCTAATCTCTTTCAATACGACAACGGACCGCCCAGCAGTTCAGGAGGCGGTTTCCATGGGCCGGGTTATGGACGTGGCAGCTCTGGTTCAGGATTCCAAGGCAACCAAACCGGACATGGCAATCAGAGCAGCCAGGGCAACCAGGGAGGTTACAACCATCAGGGGAATCAACAGCAGCAGCAATCGGGTTACCAGAGCAATCCAAAGCAGTTGAATAGTGGGCAGTGCCATGTCTTCACCACTAGCTTATGTAAGCGCAATTAGAAGCTTCATAAAAGGGCCGTGAACTCTGTTGAACCGGCAATACCTCGTTATCTGCGCTGGTCTGAACAGCCCATCTTGTGGAGTCAAGAGGATCATCCGCCCCGGGTTGACAATCCGGGTCATCTGGCCTTGGTAGTGGCACCTCAGGTTGGAGGTATAAGTTTACCAAGGTGCTTATGGATGGAGGAAGTAGTATCAATATCCTTTACTATGAAACCTTTCATCGCATGGGGTTGACAGATAAGAATCTTAAACCGTCGAACACCATGTTTCATGGTGTGGTGCCTGGTAAATCGGCATACCTAGTTGGCAAGATAGCTCTGGAAGTTGCTTTTGGAGATGATCATGATTCAAGATCAGAGGTGTTGACTTCTGAGGTGGTGAAAATCAAGAGTCCATATCATGCCCTATCCAGACGGCCGGCTTATGCTAAGTTCATGGCAAGGCCTTGTTATGTTTATCTGCAGCTCAACATGTCGGGTCATAAGGGGACCATCATAGTACATGGGAGCCGGAAGATTGCTTTGGAATGTGAAGAGGGTGATGCAGCTTATGCTAAGTCGGTTTGTGCCACAGAGGAGCTGAAGTTTTATAAAGACAATGTCGATCCGGCAGATATGACTTCTCTGAAAAAGCCAACTACAGAGCATGATCCAGCGCTGAAATTTAAATCGGCTAAGGAGACTAAGCTGGTTGACTTTGTTCCTGGCGATTCGTCCAAGCAGTTCAGCATCAGTGCTAACTTGGATCATCCGTGAGAACCGGGACATCTTTGCATGGAAGCCTTCTGACATGCCAGGTGTACCGAGGGAACTCGCCGAGCACACTCTTAATATAGATCCTAAGTTTAAACCGGTCAGGCAGTTTCTCCGCCGCTTCAACGAAGAGAGGCGTAAAGCTATTGGTGAGGAGGTAGCCCGGCTCTTGGCAGCAGGGTTTATTGTGGAGGTCTTTCACCCTGAGTGGCTAGCTAATCCGGTGCTAGTACTTGAGAAAAACGGTACTTGGCGTATGTGTGTGGATTACACAGACTTGAACAAGGCCTATCCAGCTGACCCCTTTGCTCTCCCTCCTATCGATCAAATTATTGATGCTACGGCAAGTTGTGACCGTTTGAGTTTTTTGGATGCTTATTCTAGTTATCATCAGATCAAAATGGCAGTTAAGGACCAGGAGAAGACAGCTTTCATAAATCCTTTTGGAGCCTTCTGCTATGTATCTATGCCTTTTGGGCTCAAGAGTGCCCAAGCAACTTATCAGCACTGTGTCCAGAATTGCCTGCATAAACAGATTGGGCTCAATGTTCATGCATATGTGGATGATATTGTGGTTAAGTCCAGAAAGGAGGAAACATTGATAGGTGACTTGAAGGAAACTTTTGATAACCTCCGGGTTTATAAGATGATGCTTAATCCCGCCAAATGTGTCTTTGGTGTACCGGCAGGCAAGCTTTTGGGTTTTCTGGTGTCTAACAGGGGCATTGAAGCTAACCCGGAGAAGATCACAGCTATCACATCTCTGGCTAAACTGGCGTGTATCAACGATGTTCAACGTTTGGTGGGCCGGATTGCAACCTTAAGCCGGTTTATCAGTCGCCTTGGGGAGAAGGCTATCCCTTTGTATCAGATGCTCAAGAAGACAAATGACTTCATCTGGAATGATGTTGTCGATAAAGCATTTGAGGACTTAAAGAGACAGTTAGCCAAGCCACATGTACTTGCGGCTCCGGTTGATAAAGAGCCCTTACTGTTATATGTGGCTACTAATGCCCGTGTTGTTAGTGTGGCAATTGTGGTAGAGCGCAAGGAGGCCGGCAAAGAGTATCTGGTTCAACGGCCGGTTTATTATATCAGTGAGGTGCTTATTGAGTCCAAACAGAGATACCCACATTATTTTTAGGGGTTTTCATGGCAAGCCGGAAGCTCAAGCATTATTTTCAGGGTCATCCTATCACTATGGTTAGTTCAGCCCCCTTGGGAGATATCATCCAAAACAGAGAAGCAACTGGCCGGATTGCTAAATGGGCTATTGAGCTTGGACCTCACGGGTTAAAGTATATGCCTCGCACAGCAATCAAATCCCAAGCACTTGTGGACTTCATCAATGATTGGACAGAGCTGCAAGCACCGGAGGAAAAGCCAGACAACACTTATTAGACTATTCATTTTGATGGGTCCAGACAATTGGAGGGCTCGGGGGCTGGAGTAATATTAACTTCCCCATGAGGTGATAAGTTTTGTTATGTTCTCCGTTTAATGTTCCCTTGTACTAACAATGCAGCTGAGTATGAGGCCTTGCTCCATGGTCTTCGGATGGCTAAGGAAATGAATTTATGCCGGGTTAAGTGCTTTGGTGACTCGGACCTGGTGGCTCAACAGGTATCTGGCACTTGGGATTCCAAGGATCCACTCATGGCGGCATATAGACGAGAGGTGGATACAGTGGCTGGTCATTTCAAGGGTTATCAAGTTGACCATATAGACCGGCGAAAGAATGAAGCGGCCGATGCTTTAAGTCGCTTAGGCTCTCAACGTAAATCGGTGCCACCCAATACCTTTCTAGATGTGCTGCATAATCTGCCAGTCAAGATACCTACGGAGGAGGATTTGGCTGTGCCTGACCCAGAGGCTCAATTGGTGGCGGCTCTTCATGTTATTCCGGATTGGATGGTCCCATACCTGGCATACATGAACCGGGGCGAGTTACCAGACGATGAAACCTTGGCCCAACAGATAATCCAGTGATCCAAGTCAATGACCATTGTCAATGGGGAGCTACATCATTGCAGCATCACAGGAGCATTCCAGTGTTGTGTGTCCCCTCAAGAAGGTTGTGAGATTTTGCGTGAGATCCACGAAGGAGATTGTGGTCACCACGCCTGTTCAAAATCCTTGGTGGCTAAGGCCTTTCGTCATGGCTTCTATTGGTTGACGGCTCATGCTGATGCTGAGGATTTGGTAAAGAGGTGTGACGGTTGTCAGAAGTTTGCACGCCGCGCTCATGTTCCGGCTCAAGAATAAGCATGATTCCAATCACTTGGCCGTTTGCAACTTGGGGGCTAGATATGGTTGGACCTTTTAAGAGTTCCAAGGACAAGATGACCCAGCTGTTGGTGGCGATTGATAAGTTTACCAAGTGGGTAGAGGCAGAGCCAGTCAGTAAGTGTGATGCGGCCACGGTGGTTTAATTCATCAAAAAGGTGATATTCCGGTTTGGTTTTCCACACAACATTATAACTGATAATGGTACTAATCTGTCCAAGGGTGCTATGGAAGAATTTTGTCAACGTGAGCATATCCGGCTTGACGTGTCATCGGTGGCTCACCCCCAATCTAATGGTCACGCAGAGAGGGCCAATCAAGAAATTTTGATAGGTATCAAACCCCGACTTATGGTTCCTTTAAAGCGGATGCCGGGTTGTTGGGTAGAGGAGTTACCTTCCGTGTTATGGAGTATCAACACCACACCGAACAGATATACGGGTTACACGCCTTTCTTCATGGTTTACGGAGCAGAGGGAGTTCTCCCTAGTGACATCCGTCATGACTCGCCCCGTGTGGCGGCTTATGTTGAAGCTGATAATGAGAAAACACGTCAGGACTCACTGGACCTGTTAGATGAGGAGCGTGATCTTGCGGCGGCACGTTCGGTGATTTATCAACAAGATCTGCGACGTTATCACGGCCACCGGGTTAAAACCAGAACTTTTCAAGAAGGTGATCTGGTGCTCCGGCTCTTCCAGGATCAGACTGATATGCATAAGTTGTCCCCAGCTTGGGAAGGGCCTTTTGTGGTCAGCAAAAATTTGCACAATGGATCATACTACCTTATCGATGTTCGAGAGCACAAAGACTCGCGTAAATCGGAGGAGGAGACCCAGCGGCCGTGGAATATAGCTCATCTTCAGCCTTACTATACTTGAGCCATAGGCTCTTTTTATGTACATAATTATGACAATGTATATATTATGATCAATATAATAAACCGGAGCCTCAGCTAAAGCGGGGTCTCTGTTGTTTTTACATCATGTGTGTTTACATGGGGGCTTCTGTTCATAAAGCGGAGTTCTGCTGATCCGGCTTATAAAACCACACATATAAAGGGAAATCACTAGGGGGCTTGGTCGTATCCGAACCTTAGCTACACCTCTTGATCGGCTTAAAGCCAAAGGGAAATCACTATGGGGCTTGGTTGTATTCGCACAATAGCTACACCTCTTGATAGGCTTAAGGCCAAAAGGAAATTATGTGGGGCCAAAGAGAGTGTTGCACCAGCACAACTCAAATATAGGCACCCACAGAGCACAGCTCAAATGTTGCTTGGGGGCTCTTTGCCTCTCAAAGAACAAAGAGTCTGCACCCTTGCAATAGGCTATCAAGCCAGGCTTGGAAGCCAGGTGTATTCACCTAAAACCCCGGGTTATCCTGCCTCTTTAAGTAAGCCACTCCGTCCAGGTAAACCTGGTATGACCCGTCGAACGTTTGACAAGTCAATCTCATAGACCCTGAACTTGTCAAAGTTAAAATGATGATTGGTTAAAGATTGTGGTCCATCTTAAAAGGCTTTGAAAAATGGTTTAACTGAGTGGCCTGGCAGCCCATGAAAAACCTCGATTTAGGGCCTGGCAGCCCATGAAAAGCCTTGCATATTCTTCTTGTGTTTTTTGCAAAGTTTTTCCTCTTTTTGATAAGATTCATAAATATTTTCTGATAAACCGGAGTTTATTACAACCCGGCGTGGCTTACAATGCTAAGTTGTCAGTACATGATCAGCTATAATCCGGCGTTTATTGCTCCGGTCTGGTTTTGACTACAAGTCACCAGTATTATATGGATAAAACCAGTGTTTATCATAACCCGGTACGGTTTTATCGTAAACCGGCAAACCTGGAAGGAGTCATCAATACTCCAGATTGGTGTTATCACCCTTATTATAACAACCGTTGGTCAAACAACAAGGTAACAGGTATTATCTACTTTATATCTGGTTGTTTTTAAAATAACAGCCTTGGCTCTACACCTAGGCTATATATTTGGGCATCATGACCCGTCCAGCGGTAAACCGCCAGGACACTTTCAATCTCTTGTATGCAGGAACAGGTTAAAATACAGCCACTGCGGATTATGCATATAATAAATCCCAAAAGCATGGCGAGTTATCAGTATCAAGAAAAACAAGTATGCTCGATGGCATAACAGACAAGTGTTTGAACTAGCCTATTACAAGGCGCTTTAAATGCCCACACAGAATAATTGTTTTCGTAAGAATGGCAGGCTGCGACAGGCTAAACCGGCCTCCGGTTTAGGATTCATCGCCAGGACGACTTGAAGATTGAGGGTCATCTTGAGTCAATGCATCCTCCTCTTCCCTACCCAGTGGCTGGAAATCAATGGTTTCCCAATCGATTCCAGTTAAGGCTTGGAACACGACTTCTTCACTTATAAGGTTCGAAGGATCAATATCAGGGGCATAAGTGTGCTTACGAATTGGCGGAACAAGATCTTCTACGTCATGTGTTGGCGTAGGATATCTTTTCTGATCAGCATCGTAAACCGGCTGATAATGAGACATATATGTTTCTTCCACCAATTTGCTCGCTATGGGTTGCATTTCCTGTGTAAGCCTTCGGAGATCATCATTGTTAAATTCTGAACTGTCTTCCTTCACGCCGGGATAGCCTTTGCCAATATCTGACGGTTCAAGACCAGGAATCCATGCCTTGGCCCGAATTAGCGCAGTCAGCGCGCCTGACCTTGCAGCTGATTTTTTAAGTTCATCCAACCAGGCACGCAAGATTGACAACTTTTCAATAGTTTCTTTTATTAAAGTTGGAGGAGGCCTGTTATGAGCAGCGGTGCAAATAGCCCGTTGGGCTCCGGAATATAACTGCTCTATCAATGTATAGGCAGCCTTCAGCTTCATCAGCATGTCAGAGCCCAGATGGGTAATGGGGGTCCCTGTGACATTGCAAGCATCAGTAAACCGGTAACTTATAAGATAAAATGACTTGGAAAACATCAGATGAGGATACTTACCAAATACAACAGAGGTCATAGCGTTTATTTGCCGCTTTAAACCGGTAAGTTCTTCGACCACCGGTTTAAGGGCTGCTTCTGCGTCTTCGGCCCTCTTTGCTAAAGCGACCTTCTCTATGTCCCAATCTGCTCGTTCCTTCTTAAAGGTTTCCTTCAGCTTCTCCATGGCTGCTAAGACATTGGTCAGTTCCTCCTTGGCTTTAGAAGCCTCCGCTTGCTGAGATTTAATGTTTTCTTGAAGATCAGCGGTTTGGGCATCCTTTTTTCTCAGCTCAGCCTATAAAGGAAAGACATATCATTAGTGGGTTGTATGTATTTGAAGTACCAAGCACATAACAAGTTATGCACTTTGCACTTGGGGGCTAATGCCTACTCGCTTCATTCTAGAAAATTATTTCAAGTCCCAAGTGTAATGCAAGCATTATTCTTGGCACTTGGGGGCTAATGTACATCTGCTGAAAGTAACAATAGTTAAAGTCCCGGTTCACCTTGGAAAGATAAACCGTCCCTTGGGGACTACACACGCCAAAGTTACAGGATTACAATGCTAAAAGTACCAGTTCATTTTTACAGGATCAACCGACCCTTGGAGGATAAGTATGCAGAGTTGAGAAATTACTAAGTCCCGTTTTTCGATTGCCATCATAAATCGGCCCTTGGGGCTACTAGAATCGGTACTTACAATTGGACTTAAGAGAGAAAAGGTTAGGCAATTACCTCATAACGCTCCTTCATCGGGTTCACTAAACTGGCTTCATAGTCACGGTTTGTGTACATGCGGTTTAAAAAACCAGAATTGAGTTCCTGGGCATTGGGGTGGGCATAGCTTGATAAATCAGTGCTCCATTTGCCTTTTTCCATGGCAGAACGTTCCTCCTTGGCGCTATGTTTTGATAATACAACAGGATGGCCAGGGGAGGTGTGGCCAACGCCAGTAATGATAACATCATCTTCCTTGTCACCAGCAACCTTCACTGGAGTTGGCAGAATATCAGTAGCTTTAACCGGACTAGACGGTCCATCATTAGTACGGACTGGACTTGTCGGTTTATCAGCCTAAACTGTTGTATCAACTTCTACTTGTTCAGTAAAGACATGATCTGAGGGTGGCAGGTCATCAAGTGTGGCGTCAGCATTTGCTCTCTCCGGTTCTAGAATTGTCTCCTGTTCAACAATCACATGGGCGTCAGACGGTTTATCTACACGACCCTTCTTGCTGGGTCTGGCCTTGGCTCTGAAAGAGAAAGATATATATATATATATATATATATATATATATATATATATATATATATATATATATATCAGTATAGCACATAAGTATAAAGCGACAAAAAGAGAAAGCTTAAGGCATTTACCCGGGGACGGTCTTGAGGGGCGGAAGCTGTGTGGCAGTTGACTCGTCGGATGATGAAGGTGGTGTTCCTGATAATTTGAATCGGATGGATTAAGAGGCTGTCGGAAATAACCCACCTTGGGGTAAGAAGTATTGGAAGTATTTGAGACCTCAGATCGGCGCTTCCGAACTGGCGTATTTGGTAGACCGGTTGAAGTAACTACTTGGCCGCTATGTCGGGTTGTGCGGCGAGCTTCGTGTTGCTGCTTCTTCAAAAGAAAGTTTGGGTCCAAGTGAGCTAGGGGGTGAGAAAATCTTACTTTCCAGACTGCTTGATGGATTTTTTGTGTTGGCAGAGGGTCTGAACCGGAGGAAAGGATAATTACCTCTACGTCGTCAGCTTGGCTGCCCTCAGCGTCATCCTGATAAATATCATTGTCAATGAGGTGAATGAAAAATGAACCAAGAGAATCAAGTTGTACCTCTACGTCCGGTTCATCAAGGTCGTCATCAGGATCTAAACCGACGGGTTCAGTTGCCTTCCTCTTGGCAGGTCTCTTGACAACCTTCGTCTTAGGTCGAGGGGTGCTACGTCTTGAGCTTGCGTTGGTTTTCCCCGAAGAGGAAGGGATAATGCAGCAGAGTAGCGTAAGTATTTCCCTCAGTTTTTGAGAACCAAGGTATCAATCCAGTAGGAGGCCACGCTCAAGTCCCTCGTACCTGCACAAAACTATAGCTACTCACAACCAACGCGATTAGGGGATGTCAATCCCTTCACGGTCACTTACGAGAGTGAGATCTGATAGATATAATATTTTTGGTATTTTTGGTATAAAGATGCAAAGTAAAAAATAAAAGCAAAGCAAGATTAAAGTGATGGAGATTGATATGATGAGAATAGACCCGGGGGCCATAGGTTTCACTAGTGGCTTCTCTCAAGAGCATAAGTATTCTACAGTGGGTGAACAAATTACTGTTGAGCAATTGACAGAATTGAGCATAGTTATGAGAATATCTAGGCATGATCATGTATATAGGCATCACGTCCGTGACAAGTAGATCAAAACGATTCTGCATCTACTACTATTACTCCACTCATCGACCGCTATCCAGAATGCATCTAGAGTATTAAGTTAAAAACAGAGTAACACTTTAAGCAAGATGACATGATGTAGAGAGATAAATTCATGCAATATGAAATAAACCCCATCTTGTTATCCTCGATGGCAACGATACAATACGTGTCTTGCTGCCCCTTCTGTCACTGGGTAAGGACACCGCAAGATCGAACCCAAAGCTAAGCACTTCTCCCATGGCAAGAACTACCAATCTAGTTGGCCAAACCAAACGGATAATTCGAAGAGACTTGCAAAGATAACCAATCATACACAAAAGAATTCAGAGAAGATTCAAATATTATTCATAGATAGACTTGATCATAAACCCACAGTTCATCGGTCTCAACAAACACACCGCAAAAATAAGATTACATCGAATAGATCTCCACAAGAGAGGGGGAGAACTTTGTATTGAGATTCAAAGAGAGAGAAGAAGCCATCTAGCTACTAACTATGGACCCGAAGGTCTGAGGTAAACTACTCACACTTCAGCGGAGGGGCTAGGATGATGTAGAAGCCCTCCGTGATGACGGCCCTCTTCCGGCGGAGCTCCAGAACAGGCCCCAAGATGGGATCTCGTGGATACAGAAAGTTGTGGCGGTGGAATTAGGTTTTTGGCTCCTATTCTGATCGTTTGGGGGTACGTGTGTATATATAGGAGGAAGAAGTACGCCGGAGGAGCAACGAGGGGCCCACGAGGCAGGGGGCGCCCCCCACCCTCGTGACCGCCTCTTTTGTTCCTTGGAGCAGGGTCCAAGTCTCCCGGATCACGTTCGGTGAGAAAATCACGTTCCCGAAGATTTTATACCGTTTGGACTCCGTTTGATATTCCGTTTATCCGAAACACTGAAATAGGCAAAAAATAGCAATTCTGAGCTGGGCCTCCGGTTAATAGGTTAGTCCCAAAAATAATATAAAAGTGGAAAATAAAGC
Organism: Triticum dicoccoides; assembly: GCF_002162155.2. Classification (NCBI taxonomy): domain Eukaryota; kingdom Viridiplantae; phylum Streptophyta; class Magnoliopsida; order Poales; family Poaceae; genus Triticum; species Triticum dicoccoides. The sequence goes on along the minus strand of NC_041392.1, from coordinate 281,372,806 downwards.
CCAATATAGTCCAAAACAGTAGATAATATAGCATGGAGCAATCAAAAATTATAGATACGTTGGAGACGTATCAGGCATCCCCAAGCTTAATTCCTGCTCGTCCTCGAGTAGGTAAATGATAAAAAGAGAATTTTTGATGTGGAGTGCTACTTGGCATAATTTCAATGCAAATTTTCTTAATTGTGGTATGAATATTCAGATTAGAAAGATTCAAGACAAAGGTTTATATTGACATAAAGATAATAATACTTCAAGCATACTAATAAAGCAATTATGTCTTCTCAAAATAACATGGCCAAAGAAAGTTATCCCTACAAAATCATATAGTCTGGCTATGCTCCATCTTCACCACACAAAGTATTCAAATCATGCACAACCCCGATGACAAGCCAAGCAATTGTTTCATACTCTAACTTTTTCAAAACTTTTTCAATCTTCACGCAATACATGAGCGTGAGCCATGGATATAACACTATAGGTGGAATAGAATGGTGGTTGTGGAGAAGACAAAAAGGAGGAGAAGATAGTCTCACATCAACTAGGCGTATCAACGGGCTATGGAGATGCCCATCAATAGATATCAATGTGAGTGAGTAGGGATTGCCATGCAACGGATGCACTAGAGCTATAAATGTATGAAAGCTCAACAAAAGAAACTAGTGGGTGTGCATCCAACTTGCTTGCTCACGAAGACCTACGGCAATTTGAGGAAGCCCATTATTGGAATATACAAGCCAAGTTCTATAATGTAAAATTCCCACTAGTATATGAAAGTGACAACATATGAGACTCTCTATATGAAGAACATGGTGCTACTTTGAAGCACAATATATGAGACTCGCTATATCATGGTGCTACTTTGAAGCAAAAGTGTGGTAAAAGGATAGTAGCATTGCCCCTTTTTATTTATTTTCTTTTTTGGGGGCCTTCTTTTTTTCTTTGGACTTTCTCCCTTTTTATTGGGATAATGCTCTATTGAATGATGATCATCACACTTTTATTTATTTACAACTCAATGATTACAACTCGATTCTAAAACAAAGTATGACTCTATATGGATGCCTCCGGCGGTGTACCGGGATATGCAATGAATCAAGAGTGACAAGTATGAAGAAATTATGAACGGTGGCTTTGCCACAAATACTAATGTCAACTACATGATCATGCTAAGCAATATGACAATGATGAATGTGTCATGATGAACTAGATGGTGGAAATTTGCATGGCAATATATCTCGGAATGGCTATGGAAATGCCATAATAGGTAGGTATGATGGCTGTTTTGAGGAAGGTATATGGTAGGTGTATGATACCGGCGAAAGGTGCGCCGTATTAGAGAGGCTAGCAAAGGCGGAAGGGTGAGAGTGCGCATAATCCATGGACTCAACATTAGTCATAAACAACTCATATACTTATTGTAAAAATCTAGAAGTTATCAAAGCAAAGTATTACGCGCATGCTCCTAGGGGGATAGATTGGTAGGAAAAGACCATCGCTTGTCCCCGACGGCCACTCATAAAGAAGACAATCAATAAATAAATCATGCTCCGACTTCGTTACATAACGGTTCACCATACGTGCATGCTACGGGAATCACAAACCTTAACACAAGTATTCTTTAAATTCACAACTACTCAACTAGCATGACTTTAATATTATCACCTCCATATCTCAAAACAATTATCATGCTTCAATCTTTTCTTAGTATTCAACACACTCAAAAGAAAGTTTCACAAATCTTGAATACCAAGCATACTATTATTAAGCAAATAACCATGCTATTAAGAGACTCTCAAAATAATTTAAGTGAAGCATGAAAATCAATAGTTTCTTTAAAACAAATCCACCACCGTGCTCTAAAAGATCTAAGTGAAGCACATAGAGCAAAATTATCTAGCTCAAAAGATATAAGTGAAGCACATAGAGCAAAATTATCTAGCTCAAAAGATATAAGTGAAGCACATAGAGCAAAACTACTACACTCAAAAGATATAAGTGAAGCACATAGAGCAAAACTACTACGCTCAAAAGATATAAGTGAAGCACATAGAGCAAAACTACTATGCTCAAAAGATATAAGTGAAGCACATAGAGTATTCTATCAAATTTTAATTCATGTATGGATCTCTCAAAAGGTGTGTAGCAAGGTGGATTGTGGCATACTAAGACACAAAGACACAAATAATACAAGATGCTCCAAGCAAAACACATATCATGTTGGTGAATAAAAATATAGCTCCAAGTAAATTACCGATGGAAGTGGACGAAAGAGGGGATGCCTTCTGGGGCATCCCCAAGCTTTGACTTTTTGGTGTCCTTGGATTATATTGGGGGTGCCATGGGCATCCCCAAGCTTAGGCTCTTTCCACTCCTTGTTCCATGATCCATCAAAAGAATTCACCCAAAACTTGAAAACTTCACAACACAAAACTCAAAATAGAAAACTCGTGAGCTCCGTTAGCGAAAGAAAAAAAAGACCACTTCAAGGTACTGTAATGAAATCATTATTTATTTATATTGGTGTTAAACCTACTGTATTCCAACTTCTCTATGTATTATAAACTAATTTACTAGCCATAGATTCATCAAAATAAGCAAACAACACACGAAAAACAGAATCTGTCAAAAACAGAACAGTCTGTAGTAATCTGTAGCTAGCGCAAGATCTGGAACCCCAAAAATTATAAAATAAATTGATGGACGTGAGGAATTTATCTATTAATAATCTTCAAAAATAATTAACTAAATATCACATCTCAAATAAAAATGACAACAATTCTCGTGAGCGCTAAAGTTTCTGCTTTTTACAGCAAGTTCAACAAGACTTTCCCCAAGTCTTCCCAACGGTTCTACTTGGCACAAACACTAATTAAACACAAAAAAACGAACAAAACAGAGGATAAATAATTTATTTATTACTAAGCATGAGCAAAAATCAAGGAATAAAAATAAAATTGGGTTGCCTCCCAACAAGCGCTATCGTTTAACGCCCCTAGCTAGGCATAAAAGCGAGGGTAGATCTAAGTATTGCCATCTTTGGTAGGCAATCCATAAGTGGCTCTCATGATACTTTCATATGGTAATTTTATTTTCTTTCTAGGAAAGTGTTCCATGCCCTTTTTAATGTAAATTGAAATCTAATATTCCCTTCATTCAAATCAATAATCGCACCAACCGTTCTAAGGAAAGGTCTACCAAGAATAATAGGGCAAGAAGGATTGCAATCTATATCAAGAACAATGAAATCTACGGGCACATAATTCCTATTTGCAACAATAAGAACATAATTAATCATTCCCATAGGTTTCTTAATATTGGAATCCACAAGATGCAAGTTTAGAGAGCAGTCATCAAAGTTACGGAAATCTAGCAAATCACACAAAGTCTTGGGAATAGTAGAGACACTAGCACCCAAATCACACAAATCATAACACTCATGATCTTTAATTTTAATTTTAATAGTTGGTTCCCACTCATCATAGAGTTTTCTAGAGATAGAAACTTTCAACTCAAGTTTTTCTACATAAGATTGCATCAAGGCATCAACAATATGTTCGGTGAAGGCTTTATTTTGACTATAAGCATGTGGAGAATTTAGCACGGATTGCAACAAGGAAATACAATCATTAAAGAGCAAATTTCATAATTAAATTCCTTGAAATCCAATATAGTGGGTTTAGCAACATCTAGATTTTTATTTCTTTCAATCCCACTTTCATCAATTTCATCATTAAGATCTAAATACTCCGAATTTTTAGAACGCCTTCTAGGTAAAGGAAGATCATATTCAGTTTCATCAAGATTCATATTGCAAAATAAAGATATAATAGGGGACACATCAATAACTTTTAGATCTTCATCTTGATTTTCATAGGTATTGGAAGAACACGCTTTAATAAAGGCATCTTTGGACGCACGCATCCTAGCGGTTATTTCCTTGCAGTCATCAATGGAAATTATCATGGCTTTGAGAGACTCATTGATATCATGCTTAGGAGGAATAGATCTAAGCTTTAAAGAATCAACCTCAAGAGAAATTCTATCAATGTTTCTAGCCAAATCATCAACTTTAAGCAATTTCTCCTCAAGCAAAGCATTAAAATTCTTTTGTGAATTCATAAACTATTTAACACTATTCTCAAATTCAGAGGGCATCTTATATAATTTCCATAAGAGTTATTGTAGGAATTCCTATAATTATTAGAAGGATTACTAGGATATGGCCTAGGATTAAAATTCCTCTATAAGCGTTGTTACCAAAATTATTCCTACCTAAAAATTCACATCCATAGATTCATTGTTGTTCACAATCAAAGTAGACAAAGGTATATCATTAGGATCAGAAGAAACACTCTTAGTAACAAATAATTTCATAAGTTCATCCATCTTTCCACTCAACATATTAATTTCTTCTATCGCATGCACTTTTTATTAGAAGATCTTGTATGCCATTGAGAATAATTAACCATAATATTATCTAGGAGTTTAGTAGCATCTCTTAAAGTGATTTCCATAAAAGTGCCTCCCGCGGCCGAATCTAAAAGATTTCTGGAAGCAAAATTCAATCCGGCATAAAAATTTTGTATGATCATCCACAAATTCAAACCATGAGTAGGGCAATTACATATCATTAATTTCATTCTCTCCCAAGCTTGTGCAACATGTTCATGATCAAGTTGTTTAAAGTTCATAATATCGTTTCTAAGAGAGATGATCTTAGCGGGAGGAAAATACTTAGAGATAAAAACATCTTTGCACTTGTTCCATGAATCAATACTATTCTTATGCAAAGACGAAAACCAAGCTTTAGCACGATCTCTAAGTGAAAAAGGAAATAGCTTCAATTTAACGACATCATTATTGACATCTTTTTTCTTTTGCATATCACATAAATCAACGAAGCTATTCAGATGAGTAGCGGCATCTTCACTAGGAAGGCCAGCGAATTGATCTTTCATAACAAGATTCAACAAAGCAGTATTAATTTCACAAGATTCAGCATTGGTAAGAGGAGCAATCGGAGTGCTAAGGAAATCATTATTATTGGTATTGGCGAAGTCACACAATTTAGTAGTATCTTGAGCCATCGCGACAAACAAGCAATCTAACACACGAGCAAACAAAAAGTAAGCGGGCAAAAAGAGGCAAATAGAGAGGGAGGATAGAGAGAGAGGGCGAATAAAAAGGCAAGGGTGAATTGGGGGGAGAGGAAAACGAGAGGCAAATGGAAAATAATGTAATGCGAGAGATAGGGATTGCGATGGGTACTTGGTATGTTGACTTTTTGTGTAGACTCCCCGGCAACGGCGCCAAAAATCCTTCTTGCTACGTCTTGAGCTTGTGCTGGTTTTCCCCGAAGAGGAAGGGATGATGCAGCAGAGTAGCGTAAGTATTTCCCTCAGTTTTTGAGAACCAAGGTATCAATCCAGTAAGAGGCCACGCTCAAGTACCTCGTACCTGCACAAATCGATAGCTACTTGCAACCAACGCGATTAGGGGTTGTCAATCCCTTCACGGTCACTTACGAGTGTGAGATCTGATAGATATACTATTTTGGTATTTTTGGTATAGAGATGCAAAGTGAAAAGTAAAAGGCAAAGTAAAAGAGCAAGATTAAAGTGATGGAGATTGCTATGATGAGAATAGACCTGGGGGCCATAGGTTTCACTAGTGGCTTCTCTCAAGAGCATAAGTATTCTACGGTGGGTGAACAAATTACTGTTGAGCAATTGATAGAATTGAGCATAGTTATGAGAATATCTAGGTATGATCATGTATATAGGCATCACGTCCGAGACAAGTAGACCGACTCCTTCCTGCATCTACTACTATTACTCCACTCATCGACCGCTATCCAGCATGCATCTAGAGTATTAAGTTAAAAATAGAGTAACGCCTTAAGCAAGATGACATGATGTAGAGGGATAGTTTCATGCAATATGAAATAAACCCCATCTTGTTATCCTCGATGGCAACAATACAATACGTGCCTTGCTTCCCCTTCTGTCACTGGGTAAGGACACCGCAAGATCGAACCCAAAGCTAAGCACTTCTCCCATGGCAAGAACTACCAATCTAGTTGGCCAAACCAAACGGATAATTCGAAGAGACTTGCAAATATAACCAATCATACATAAAATAATTCAGAGAAGATTCAAATATTTTTCATAGATAGACTTGATCATAAACCCACAATTCATCGGTCTCAACAAACACACCGCAAAAAGAAGATTACATCGAATAGATCTCCACAAGAGAGGGGGAGAACTTTGTATTGAGATTCAAAGAGAGAGAAGAAGCCATCTAGCTACTAACTATGGACCCGAAGGTCTACGGTAAACTACTCACACTTCATCGGAGGGGCTAGGATGATGTAGAAGCCCTCCGTGATGACGGCCCTCTTCCGGCGGAGCTCCAGAACAGGCCCCAAGATGGGATCTCGTGGATACAGAAAGTTGCGGTGGTGGAATTAGGTTTTTGGCTCCTATTCTGATCGTTTGGGGGTACGTGTGTATATATAGGAGGAAGAAGTACGCCAAAGGAGCAATGAGGGGGCCACGAGGCAGGGGGGCGCGCCCTAGGGGGGGCGCCCCCCACCCTCGTGACCGCCTCTTTGTTCCTTGGAGCAGGGTCCAAGTCTCCTGGATCACTTTCGGTGAGAAAATCACATTCCCGAAGATTTTATTCCGTTTGATATTCCGTTTATCCGAAACACTGAAATAGGCAAAAAACATCAATTCTGGGCTGGGTCTCCGGTTAATAGTTTAGTCCCAAAAATAATATAAAAGTGGAAAATAAAGCCCAATATAGTCCAAAACAGTAGATAATATAGCATGGAGCAATCAAAAATTATAGATACGTTGGAGACGTATCAAGGGGCCTTAACCATTTTCTCCTATGGTTTCTTTTTCCAGAACGAGTCATCACCCTGTTTAAAAGATGGGCAGAGGGTATTAAAAGTTGCACAGTTAAGAATATCAGATATAAAGCGGAAGCAAGACAATTCTTAGAGCGGGTGGTTTGTTCCGTGTGTAAAAGGGGCTTAATCCGGTCTTACTACAGACAGCTTCCAGTTCATTTAGCATTTTCTTGACAGACTCAGTAACTTCATCATCTGTTAGCTGAATGTCAATATGACGTTGAGAGTCTTTTGAGTCACCATTATACTCGCACATTAAACCGGAGCGGCGAATTAACGGCAAGATACTCCAGGATATCCAGCAACAAACAAAGTCCACACCTGTTAAACCATTGGCCATGAAGGCTCTAAGCTTGGCGAGTTGTGGTGCATACGAGGCCCGTTCCTTGGCAGTTAGTCATTGAGGAAGTGGATGTGTGTTGGTAAGCCGGTGAGCATGGTAATCCGGCAGAGGGTTCTCATCTTCAGGGGAAGTATCCTTACAATAGAACCAAGTCTGGTTCCAATCCTTAGGGTGACTATGAAGTTTGGCGTGAGGGAAACTAACATCCTTCCTTTTCTGAATGGAGACGCCACCAAGTTCAGTATTGGGCCCGTCTACGAATTCAGTACGACGGTTTAAATGAAAGAAATCCCGGAACAGCTCGACAGTTGGTTCTTCTTGTAGATAGGCTTCACAAAACACCTGAAAGTTGCAAATATTGGACACAGAGTTGGGTCCAATATCTTGAGGGTGGATCTGAAAGCTGGCAAGTACATCACGGTAAAACTTGGATCCAGGCGGTTTAAAACCATGACCCATGTGATCAGCAAACACTACTACTTCGCCATTGATAACCCACAAGTATAGGGGATCGCAACAATTTTCGAGGGTAGAGTATTCAACCCAAATTTATTGATTCGACACAAGGGAGCCAAATAATATTCTCAAGTATTAGCAGCTGAGTTGTCAATTCAACCACACCTGGAAACTTAATATCTACAGCAAAGTATTTAGCAGCAAAGTGATATGATAGTAGTGGTAATAGTAGCAAAAGGTAACCGTAGTAAAAGTAATGTTTTTGGTATTTTGTAGTGATGATAGCAATAGCAACGAAAAAGTAAATAAGCGAAGAACAATATATGGAAAGCTCGTAGGCAATGGATCGGTGATGGAGAATTATGCCGGATGCGGTTCATCATGTAACAATCATAACCTAGGGTGACATAGAACTAGCTCCAGTTCATCAATGTAATGTAGGCATGTATTCTGAATATAGTCATACGTGCTTATGGAAAAGAACTTGCATGGCATCTTTTGTCCTACCCTCCCGTGGCAGCGGGGTCCTTACGGAAACTAGGGGATATTAACGCCTCCTTTTAATAGAGTACCAGAACAAAGCATTAACACATAGTGAATACATGAACTCCTCAAACTACGGTCATCACCGGTAAGTATCCCGATTATTGTCACTTCAGGGTTAATGGATCATAACACATAATAGGTGACTATAGACTTGCAAGATAGGATCAAGAACTCTCATATATTGATGAAAACATAATAGGTTCAGATCTGAAATCATGGCACCCGGGCCCTAGTGACAAGCATTAAGCATAGCAAAGTCATAGCAACATCAATCTCAGAACATAGTGGACACTAGGGATCAAACCCTAACAAAACTAACTTGATTACATGATAGATCTCATCCAACCCATCACCGTCCAGCAAGTCTACGATGGAATTACTCACGCACGGTGGTGAGCATCATGAAATTGGTGATGGAGGATGGTTGATGATGACGATGGCGACGGATTCCCCTCTCCGGAGCCCCGAACGGACTCCAGATCAGCCCTCTTGAGAGGAATTAGGGCTTGGCGGCAGCTCCGTATCGTAAAACGCGATGAATCCTTCTCTCTGATTTTTTCTCCCCAAAACCAAATATATAGAGTTGCAATTGAGGTCGGAGGAGCTCCAGGGGGCCGACGAGGTAGGGGGTGCGCCCTAGTGGGGCAGGCGCGTCCCCCACCCTCATGGATAGCTGGTGGGCCCCCTGGCCTTCATCTTTTGCAAGGATTTTTTATTATTTCCGAAAAGTTGTTCCGTGAAGTTTCAGGTCATTCCGAGAACTTTTGTTTCTGCATATAAATAACACCATGGTAATTCTGCTGAAACAGCGTCAGTCCGGGTTAGTTCCATTCAAATCATGCAAGTTAGAGTCCAAAACAAGGGCAAAAGTGTTAGGAAAAGTAGATACGACGGAGACGTATCAACTCCCCCAAGCTTAAACCCTTGCTTGTCCTCAAGCAATTCAGTTGATAAACTGAAAGTGATAAAGAAAAACTTTTACAAACTCTGTTTGCTCTTGTTGTTGTAAATATGTAAAGCCAGCATTCAAGTTTTCAGCAAAGATTATGACTAACCACATTCATAATAACGCTTAGGTCTCAAGTTTACTCATATCAATGGCATAATCAACTAGCGAGCAATAATAATAAATCTCGGATGACAACACTTTCTCAAAACAATCATAATATGATATAACAAGACGGTATCTCGCTAGCCCTTTCTAAAATCGCAAAACATAAATGCAGAGCACCTTTAAAGATCAAGGACTGACTAGACATTGTAATTCATGGTAAAAGAGATCCAGTCAAGTCATACTCAAAGTAATGAATGCAAATGACAACGGTGCTCTCCAACTGGTGCTTTTTAATAAGAGGGGGATGACTCAACATGAAAGTAAATAGATAGACCCTTCGCAGAGGGAAGCAGGGATTTGTAGAGGTGCGAGAGCTCTGTTTTTAAATAGAGGTGAATAATATTTTGAGCGGTATACTTTCATTGTCAACATAACAACCAAGAGATGGCGATATCTTCCATGCTACACACATTATAGGCGGTTCCCAAACATAATGGTAAAGTTTATACTCCCCCTCCACCAACAAGCATCAATCCATGGCTTGCTCGAAACAACGAGTGCCTCCAACTAACAAGAGTCCCAGGGGGAGTTTTGTTTGCAATTATTTTGATTTGATTTGCATAAAGCATGGGATTGGGCATCCCGGGACCAGCCATTTTTCTCGTGAGTGAGGAGCGGAGTCCACTCCTCTTGAGAATAACCCGCCTAACATGGAAGATACGGACATCCCTAGTTGATACATGAGCTATTCGAGCATACAAAACAGGATATTTATTTGAAGGTTTAGAGTTTGGCACATACAAATTTACTTGGAATGGCAGGTAGATACCGTATATAGGTAGGTATGGTGGACTCATATGGAATAACTTTGGGGTTTACGGAGTTGGATGCATAAGCAGTATTCCCGCTTAGTACAGGTGAAGGCTAGCAAAAGACTGGGAAGCGACCAGCTACAGAGCGACAACAGTCATGAACATGCATTAAAATTAATCAACACCGAATGCAAGCATGAGTAGGATATAAGCCACCATGAATATAAATATCGTGAAGGCTATGTTGATTTTGTTTCAACTACATGCGTGAACATGCGCCAAGTCAAGTCACTTAAATCATTCAGAGGAGGATACCACCCTATCATACCACATCACAACCATTTTAATAGCATGTTGGCACGCAAGGTAAACCATTATAAGCTCCTAGCTAATCAAGTATGGCACAAGAACTAAGATCTCTAGTTGTCATTGCAAACATGTTTATTCATAATAGGCTGAATCAGGAACGATGAACTAATCATATTTACAAAAATAAGAGAGGTCGAGTTCATACCATCTTTTCTCATCTCAATAAGTTCATCATATAATCATCAGTATTGCCTTTCACTTGCACGTCCGAACGATGTGGATAATAATAATAGTGCACGTGCATTGGACTAAGCTGGAATCTGCAAGCATTCAATAAACAGGAGAAGACAAGGCAATATGGGCTCTTTTGTCAGATCAACAATAATGCATATAAGAGCCACTTCAACAATTTAATTATGGTCTTCTCCTATCGACCTCCAAAGAAAAGAAATAAAACTATTTACACGGGAGAGCTCCCAACAAGTAAAAGAAGAACAGGAAATCTTTTTGGGTTTTCTTTTTAATTAATACTACAAGCATAGAAAGTAAACTAATTAAAAACTACAACTAATTTTTTTTGTTTTTCTTAAGGTTTATCAAACACACAAGAATAAAGCATAAAAAGGAAATAAACTAGCATGGATGATACAATGAAAAAGTATGAGCACCGACATCTAGCAATGAGTGTGTGAACATAAATGTAATGTCGGTGAGAAATACGTACTCCCCCAAGCTTAGGCTTTTGGCCTAAGTTGGTCTATGGCCACGGCTGGCCTGGCGGATATCCATAGTAAAAGTTGGGGTCGTACTGAGATGCAGCGGCTATCGCCTCCTGAGCTGCAGCGTGGCGACAAGCGGCCTCCGCCCTCCTCTCATACTCATCTGCCTCCTCTCTGGTAATAACATATCTTCCTTTTGCCTGATAATCAAAGAAGGCAGGAGCAGGGAGAGTAATATGGACAGCACGGCGTCTGTCAAAGATTAAACGATACTGGAGAGGTGATTCATTCCTCTCGACAAACTGGTGGTGAACCATAGCATTAAAGTCTAGGTAAGCAGGGGGTAATTCAATATCATCTTCGCGTATGGCTACATCAAGAAAATTAGCTATGCGGGTTGCATAAATTCCACCAAAGAAATCTCCATTAAATCTATTAAGATGCAACCTACGTGCAATAATGGCTCCCAAATTATAAGATTTATCTCCTAACACAGCACTCCTAAGAATATTGAGGTCGGGGACACACATGTGGCATGCCTCATCTTTACCATTAATGCATCTACCTATGAAGAGAGCAAAATAATGTATAGCAGGAAAGTGAATGCTCCCTATGGTAGCTTGTGTTATATCTCTAGATTCTCCCACGGTTATACTAGCAAGAAAATCTCTAAATTCAGATTTGCGAGGATCCCTGAAACTACCCCATTGTGGAAGTTTGCAAGCAGTGGTAAAATCCTCTAAGTCCATAGTGTAAGAATTTTCATAAAGATCAAACAGGACAGTTGGAGAATTACGTGAAGATGAAAATTCAAACCTCCTCACAAGGGAACTAGTGAGATAATGATACTGGCTGCACTTCTCTTCCTCGAAGCTCACAAGATCAGCGTTACGCAAATACACGTTAAATTCTTCCTTAATTCCCGCTCGATCCATAAAAATTTCAGAAGGCCATTCACAAGGACGTACTGGAGCGTCTCTTGGTGGCTCTTCATCAGCAACACGCATTGCAAGCCTGGGTCCTTGCTTCCTTGAAGAACCACCTTGGAACATTTTCCTAAGCATATTTCTTCCTCTGAAAAATTTCTGAAATTTTTAGTAACTTCAAAATAAAAGTAAGCCAAACTCAATAATATTGATAGCAACTACTCCTACAAGTGCCTAGAGCCTGTATCATGCATCAAAACTACTTTTAACCATATAAATTTGACATGCAAGCTCAAGAACATGGTCACCTAGGCAGCATAAATTTGCAATGAATAAAGCACTAGAACAAAAGCTAATTGGACCAATGGAGGAGTTGCATACCAAGGAACAATCTCCCCAAGCAGTTTTGTGAGAGGTGCTTTGAGCAAGGAGATCAAAAATGGCAGCAAAACGAGCTTGGACTCGGGTATGAGCTGGACATTCATGTTTGGGAAGGAAGAAGGAGTGTGTGGGTGAAAGGATAAGTGGAGGAGGGCCACCGTGGACCCACGAGGCAGGGGGCGCGCCCTGGGGGTAGGGCGCGCCCTCCACCCTCGTGGCCAGGTGGATGACCCCCCCTGTTGTGTTCTCAGTGCCAAATATTCTCAAATATTCCAGAAAAAATCATATTTAAATTTCAGGGCATTTGGAGAACTTTTATTTTTGGGGTATTTTTATATTGCACGGATAATCAGATAACAGACAGAAAAATACTATTTCTATTTTATTTAATATAAATAACAGAAAGTAAAAGGAGGGTACAGAAGGTTGTGCCTTCTAGTTTCATCCATCTCATGCTCATCAAAAGGAATCCACTAACAAGGTTGATCAGGTCTTGTTAACAAACTCATTCTGAATAACATGGAACCGGAGAAATTTCGAATAACACTATGTTACCCCAACGGGGATATGCACATCCCCAATAATAAGAATATCATATTTCTTCTTGACGGTAGGAAGAGGAAATTCAAAACATCCAAATATAATCGATGGAATTTTTCCAATAGAGTTGATACTATGAACTTGAGGTTGTTTCCTCGGAAAGTGTACCGTATGCTCATTACCATTAACATGAAAAGTGACGTTGCCTTTAGTGCAATCAATAACAGCCCCTGCAGTATTCAAAAAGGGTCTTCCAAGAATAATAGACATACTATCGTCCTCGGGAATATCAAGAATAACAAAGTCTGTTAAAATAGTAACATTTGCAACTACAACAGGCACATCCTCACAAATACCGACAGGTATAGCAGTTGATTTATCAGCCATTTGCAAAGATATTTTAGTAGGTGTCAACTTATTCAAATCAACTCTACGATATAAAGAGAGAGGCATAACACTAACACCGGCTCCAAGATCACATAAAGCAGTTTTAACATAGTTTCTTTTAATGGAGCATGGTATAGTAGGTACTCCTGGATCTCCAAGTTTCTTTGGTATTCCACCCTTTAAAGTATAATTAGCAAGCATGGTGGAAATTTCAGCTTCTAGTATTTTTCTCTTGTTTGTAACAATATCTTTCGTATACTTAGCATAAGGATTCATTTTGAGCATATCAGTTAATCGCATACGCAAAAAGATAGGTCTAATCATTTCAGCAAAGCGCTCAAAATCCTCATCATCCTTTTTCTTGGATGGTTTGGGAGGGAAAGGCATGGGTTTCTGAACCCAAGGCTCTCTTTCCTTACCGTGTTTCCTAGCAACAAAGTCTTTCTTATCATAACGTTGATTCTTTTATTGTGGGTTATCAAGATCAACAGCAGGTTCAATTTCTACATCATTATCATTACTAGGTTGAGCATCATCATCAACATTATCATTAACATTATTACTAGACTTAGGTTCATTACCAGATTGAGTTTCGGCATTAGAGATAGAAATATCATTTGGATTCTCAGGTGGTTGAGCAATAGGGTCACTAGAAGCATGCAAAGTCCTCACATTTTTCTTTTTCTTCCTTTTAGAAGGACTAGGTGCATCTACATTATTTCTCTGAGAATCTTGCTCAATTCTCTTAGGGTGGCCTTCAGGATACAAAGGTTCCTGAGTCATTCTACCAGTTCTAGTAGCCACTCTAACAGCATAATCATTATTCTTACTATTCAATTCATTGAGCAAATCATTTTGAGCTTTAAGTACTTATTCTACTTGAGTGGTAACCATAGAAGCATGTTTACTAATAAGTTTAAGTTCACCTTTGACATTAGCCATATAATCACCCAAGTGTTCAAGCATATTTGACTTGTATTTCAATTGTCTACCAAAATAAGCATTAAAATCTTCTTGCTTAGCCATAAATTTATCAAACTCATCTAAGCATGGGCTAGCAAACTTAGTAAATGGGATTTCAGCTTTATCATATCTATAGAGAGAATTTACCTTTACTACCTATGTCGGGTTATCAAGACCATGAGTTTCTTCAATAGGTAAAGGATTAAGATCATATGTTTCTTCAACAGGCGGTAAATTAAGACCATGTATTTCTTCAATAGGAGGTAAATTCTTAACATCTTCAACTTTAATACCTTTTTCTTTCATAGATTTCTTTGCCTCTTGCATATCTTCAGGACTGAGAAATAGAATACCCCTCTTCTTCGGAGTTGGTTTAGGAATAGGCTCAGGAGTTGGTACAGGAACTGGTTCAGGAAGTGTCCAATTATTTTCATTTGTCAACATATTATTCAATAGAATTTCAGCTTCATCCGATGTTCTTTCCCTGAAAACGGAACCAGCACAACTATCCATGTAATCTCTGGAGGCATCGGTTAGTCCATTATAAAAGATATCAAGTATTTCATTTTTCTTAAGAGGATGATCAGGCAAAGCATTAAGTAACTTGAGAAGCCTCCCCCAAGCTTGTGGGAGACTCTCTTCTTCAATTTGCAAAAAATTATATATATCCCTTAAAGCAGCTTGTTTCTTATGAGCAGGGAAATATTTAGCAGAGAAGTAATAAATCATATCCTGGGGACTACGCACACAACCAGGATCAAGAGAATTAAACCATATCTTAGCATCACCCTTTAATGAGAACGGAAATATTTTAAGGATATAAAAGTAGCGAGTTCTCTCATCTTTAGTGAACAGGATGGCAATATCATTTAATTTAGTAAGATGTGCCACAACAGTTTCAGATTCATAGCCATGAAAAGGATCAGATTCAACCAAAGTAATTATATCAGGATCAATAGAGAATTCATAAAGTAACATAGATAGGTGAAGTAGCAAAAGCAGTTTCAGGTTTCATTCTAGCATTAAGAGATTGCTGATTCCATTTAGCTAATAACCTCTTGAGTTCGTATCTATCTTTGCAAGCTAAAATAGCTAAAGAAGCTTCTTTATCAAAAACATAACCCTTAGAAATAATAGGCAAGTCTTCATCATCACTTTCATCAGTATTATCAGATTCAATATTTTCATTCTCTCTGGCCCTAGCAAGTTGTTCATCAAGAAATTCACCAAGTGGCATAGTAGTATCAACCATAGAAGTAGTTTCATCATATGTATCATGTATAGCATAAGTGGCATCATCAATAACATGCAACATATCAGAACGAATAGCAGAAGCAGGTTTAGGTGTCGCAAGCTTACTCAAAATAGAAGGTGAATCAAGTGCAGAGCTAGATGGCAGTTCCTTACCTCCCCTCGTAGTTGAGGGATAAATATTGGTTCTTGGATCTTTCAAGTTCTTCATAATGATAAGCAGATATAAATCCCAAGTGACTCAAATAATAGAGCTATGCTCCCCGGCAACGGCGCCAGAAAATAGTCTTGATAACCCACAAGTATAGGGGATCGCAACAGTTTTCGAGGGTAGAGTATTCCACCCAAATTTATTGACTCGACACAAGGGGAGCCAAAGAATATTCTCAAGTATTAGCAGCCGAGTTGTCAATTCAACCACACCTGGAAACTTAATATCTGCAGCAAAGTATTTACTAGCA
This sequence comes from Triticum dicoccoides, assembly GCF_002162155.2. Lineage (NCBI taxonomy): Eukaryota > Viridiplantae > Streptophyta > Magnoliopsida > Poales > Poaceae > Triticum > Triticum dicoccoides. The sequence continues at coordinate 281,356,739 of NC_041392.1, read as the reverse complement.
AAGTAATATGATAGTAGTAGTAACAGTAGCAAAAGGTAACAGTAGTAAAAGTAATGTTTTTGGTATTTTGTAGTGATGATAGCAATAGCAACAGAAAAGTAAATAAGTATATGTTAAGCTCGTAGGCAATGGATCGATGATGGAGAATTATGCCGGATGTGGTTCATCATGTAACAACCATAACCTAGGGTGACATAGAACTAGCTCCAGTTCATCAATATAATGTAGGCATGTATTCCGAATATAGTCATACGTGCTTATGGAAAAGAACTTGCATGACATCTTTTGTCCTACCCTCCCGTGGCAGCGGGGTCCTTGCGGAAACTAAGGGATATTAAGGCCTCCTTTTAATAGAGTACCGGAACAAAGCATTAACACATAGTGAATACATGAACTCCTCAAACTACGGTCATCACCGATAAGTATCCCGATTATTGTCACTTCAGGCTTAACGGATCATAACACATAATAGGTGACTATAGACGTGCAACATAGGATCAAGAACTCTCATATATTGATGAAAACATAATAGGTTCAGATCTGAAATCATGGCACTCGGGCCCTAGTGATAAGCATTAAGCATAGCAAAGTCATAGCAACATCAGTCTCAGAACATAGTGGATACTATGGATCAAACCCTAACAAAACTAACTTGATTACATGATAGATCCCATCCAACCCATCACCGTCCAGCAAGCCTACGACGGAATTACTCACGCACGGCGGTGAGCATCATGAAATTGGTGATGGAGGATGGTTGATGATGATGATGGCGACGGATTCCCCTCTCCGGAGCCCCAAATGGACTCCAGATCAGCCCTCCCGAGAGGTTTTAGGGCTTGACGGCGGCTCCGTATTGTAAAACGTGATGAATACTTCTCTCTGATTTTTTTCTCCCCGAAACCAAATACATAGAGTTGGAGTTGTGGTCGGAGGAGCTCCAGAGGGCCCACGAGGTAGGGGGCGCACTCTAGGGGGACAGGCGCGCCCCCCACCCTCATGGACAGGTGGTGGGCCCCCTGGCCTTCATCTTTTGCAAGGATTTTTTATTATTTCCGAAAAGTTGTTCCGTGAAGTTTCAGGTCATTCCGAGAACTTTTGTTTCTGCACATAAATAACACCATGGTAATTCTGCTGAAACAGCGTCAGTCCGGGTTAGTTCCATTCAAATCATGCAAGTTAGAGTCCAAAACAAGGGCAAAAGTGTTTGGAAAAGTAGATACGACGGAGACGTATCAACTCCCCCAAGCTTAAACCCTTGCTTGTCCTCAAGCAATTCAGTTGATAAACTGAAAGTGATAAAGAAAAACTTTTACAAACTCTGTTTGCTCTTGTTGTTGTAAATATGTAAAGCCAGCATTCAAGTTTTCAGCAAAGATTATGACTAACCACATTCACAATAACGCTTAGGTCTCAAGTTTACTCATATCAATGGCATAATCAACTAGCGAGCAATAATAATAAATCTCGGATGACAACACTTTCTCAAAACAATCATAATATGATATAACAAGACGGTATCTCGCTAGCCCTTTCTGAGACCGCAAAACATAAATGCAAAGCACCTTTAAAGATCAAGGACTGACTAGACATTGTAATTCATGGTAAAAGAGATCCAGTCAAGTCATACTCAAAGTAATGAATGCAAATGACAACGGTGCTCTCCAACTGGTGCTTTTTAATAAGAGGGGGATGACTCAACATGAAAGTAAATAGATAGACCCTTCGCAGAGGGAAGCAGGGATTTGTAGAGGTGCGAGAGCTCTGTTTTTAAATAGAGGTGAATAATATTTTGAGCGGTATACTTTCATTGTCAACATAACAACCAAGAGATGGCGATATCTTCCATGCTACACACATTATAGGCGGTTCCCAAACATAATGGTAAAGTTTATACTCCCCCTCCACTAACAAGCATCAATCCATGGCTTGCTCGAAACAACGAGTGCCTCCAACTAACAAGAGTCCCAGGGGGAGTTTTGTTTGCAATTATTTTGATTTGATTTGCATAAAGCATGGGATTGGGCATCCCGGGACCAGCCATTTTTCTCGTGAGTGAGGAGCGGAGTCCACTCCTCTTGAGAATAACCCGCCTAACATGGAAGATACGGACATCCCTAGTTGATACATGAGCTATTCGAGCATACAAAACAGGATATTTATTTGAAGGTTTAGAGTTTGGCACATACAAATTTACTTGGAATGGCAGGTAGATACCGTATATAGGTAGGTATGGTGGACTCATATGGAATAACTTTGGGGTTTACGGAGTTGGATGCATAAGCAGTATTCCCGCTTAGTACAGGTGAAGGCTAGCAAAAGACTGGGAAGCGACCAGCTACAGAGCGACAACAGTCACGAACATGCATTAAAATTAATCAACACCGAATGCAAGCATGAGTAGGATATAAGCCACCATGAATATAAATATCGTGAAGGCTATGTTGATTTTGTTTCAACTACATGCGTGAACATGCGCCAAGTCAAGTCACTTAAATCATTCAGAGGAGGATACCACCCTATCATACCACATCACAACCATTTTAATAGCATGTTGGCACGCAAGGTAAACCATTATAAGCTCCTAGATAATCAAGTATGGCACAAGAACTAAGATCTCTAGTTGTCATTGCAAACATGTTTATTCATAATAGGCTGAATCAGGAACGATGAACTAATCATATTTACAAAAACAAGAGAGGTCGAGTTCATACCATCTTTTCTCATCTCAATAAGTTCATCATATAATCATCAGTATTGCCTTTCACTTGCACGTCCGAACGATGTGGATAATAATAATAGTGCACGTGCATTGGACTAAGCTGGAATCTGCAAGCATTCAATAAACATGAGAAGACAAGGCAATATGGGCTCTTTTGTCAGATCAACAATAATGCATATAAGAGCCACTTCAACAATTTAATTATGGTCTTCTCCTATCGACCTCCAAAGAAAAGAAATAAAACTATTTACACGGGAGAGCTCCCAACAAGTAAAAGAAGAACAGGAAATCTTTTTGGGTTTTCTTTTTAATTAATACTACAAGCATAGAAAGTAAACTAATTAAAAGCTACAACTAATTTTTTTTGTTTTTCTTAAGGTTTATCAAACACACAAGAATAAAGCATAAAAAGGAAATAAACTAGCATGGATGATACAATGAAAAAGTATGAGCACCGACATCTAGCAATGAGTGTGTGAACATAAATGTAATGTCGGTGAGAAATACGTACTCCCCCAAGCTTAGGCTTTTGGCCTAAGTTGGTCTATGGCCACGGCTGGCCTGGCGGATATCCGTAGTAAAAGTTGGGGTCGTACTGAGATGCAGCGGCTATCGCCTCCTGAGCTGCAGCGTGGCGACAAGCGGCCTCCGCCCTCCTCTCATACTCATCTGCCTCCTCTCTGGTAATAACATATCTTCCTTTTGCCTGATAATCAAAGAAGGCAGGAGCAGGGAGAGTAATATGGACAGCATGGCGTCTGTCAAAGATTAAACGATACTGGAGAGGTGATTCATTCCTCTCGACAAACTGGTGGTGAACCATAGCATTAAAGTCTAGGTAAGCAGGGGGTAATTCAATATCATCTTCGCGTATGGCTACATCAAGAAAATTAGCTGTGCGGGTTGCATAAATTCCACCAAAGAAATCTCCATTAAATCTATTAAGATGCAACCTACGTGCAATAATGGCTCCCAAATTATAAGATTTATCTCCTAACACAGCACTCCTAAGAATATTGAGGTCGGGGACACACATGTGGCATGCCTCATCTTTACCATTAATGCATCTACCTATGAAGAGAGCAAAATAATGTATAGCAGGAAAGTGAATGCTCCCTATGGTAGCTTGTGTTATATCTCTAGATTCTCCCACGGTTATACTAGCAAGAAAATCTCTAAATTCAGATTTGCGAGGATCCCTGAAACTACCCCATTGTGGAAGTTTGCAAGCAGTGGTAAAATCCTCTAAGTCCATAGTGTAAGAATTTTCATAAAGATCAAACAGGACAGTTGGAGAATTACGTGAAGATGAAAATTCAAACCTCCTCACAAGGGAACTAGTGAGATAATGATATTGGCTGCACTTCTCTTCCTCGAAGCTCACAAGATCAGCGTTACGCAAATACGCGTTAAATTCTTCCTTAATTCCCGCTCGATCCATAAAAATTTCAGAAGGCCATTCACAAGGACGTACTGGAGCGTCTCTTGGTGGCTCTTCATCAGCATCACGCATTGCAAGCCTGGGTCCTTGCTTCCTTGAAGAACCACCTTGGAACATTTTCCTAAGCATATTTCTTCCTCTGAAAAATTTCTGAAATTTTTAGTAACTTCAAAATAAAAGTAAGACAAACTCAATAATATTGATAGCAACTACTCCTACAAGTGCCTAGAGCCTGTATCATGCATCAAAACTACTTTTAACCATATAAATTTGACATGCAAGCTCAAGAACATGGTCACCTAGGCAGCATAAATTTGCAATGAATAAAGCACTAGAACAAAAGCTAATTGGACCAATGGAGGAGTTGCATACCAAGGAACAATCTCCCCAAGCAGTTTTGTGAGAGGTGCTTTGAGCAAGGAGATCAAAAATGGCAGCAAAACGAGCTTGGACTCGGGTATGAGCTGGATATTCATGTTTGGGAAGGAAGAAGGAGTGTGTGGGTGAAAGGATAAGTGAAGGAGGGCCACCGTGGACCCACGAGGCAGGGGGCGCGCCCTGGGGGTAGGGCGCGCCCTCCACCCTCGTGGCCAGGTGGATGACCCCCCCCTGTTGTGTTCTCAGTGCCAAATATTCTCAAATATTCCAGAAAAAATCATATTTAAATTTCAGGGCATTTGGAGAACTTTTATTTTTGGGGTATTTTTATATTGCACGGATAATCAGATAACAGACAGAAAAATACTATTTCTATTTTATTTAATATAAATAACAGAAAGTAAAAGGAGGGTACAGAAGGTTGTGCCTTCTAGTTTCATCCATCTCATGCTCATCAAAAGGAATCCACTAACAAGGTTGATCAGGTCTTGTTAACAAACTCATTCCGAATAACATGGAACCGGAGAAATTTCGAATAACACTATGTTACCCCAACGGGGATATGCACATCCCCAATAATAAGAATATCATATTTCTTCTTGACGGTAGGAAGAGGAAATTCAAAACCTCCAAATATAATCGATGGAATTTTTCCAATAGAGTTGATACTATGAACTTGAGGTTGTTTCCTCGGAAAGTGTACCGTATGCTCATTACCATTAACATGAAAAGTGACGTTGCCTTTAGTGCAATCAATAACAGCCCCTGCAGTATTCAAAAAGGGTCTTCCAAGAATAATAGACATACTATCGTCCTCAGGAATATCAAGAATAACAAAGTCTGTTAAAATAGTAACATTTGCAACTACAACAGGCACATCCTCACAAATACCGACAGGTATAGCAGTTGATTTATCAGCCATTTGCAAAGATATTTTAGTAGGTGTCAACTTATTCAAATCAACTCTACGATATAAAGAGAGAGGCATAACACTAACACCGGCTCCAAGATCACGTAAAGCAGTTTTAACATAGTTTCTTTTAATGGAGCATGGTATAGTAGGTACTCCTGGATCTCCAAGTTTCTTTGGTATTCCACCCTTTAAAGTATAATTAGCAAGCATGGTGGAAATTTCAGCTTCCAGTATTTTTCTCTTGTTTGTAACAATATCTTTCGTATACTTAGCATAAGGATTCATTTTGAGCATATCAGTTAATCGCATACGCAAAAAGATAGGTCTAATCATTTCAGCAAAGCGCTCAAAATCCTCATCATCCTTTTTCTTGGATGGTTTGGGAGGGAAAGGCATGGGTTTCTGAACCCAAGGCTCTCTTTGCTTACCGTGTTTCCTAGCAACAAAGTCTTTCTTATCATAACGTTGATTCTTTTATTGTGGGTTATCAAGATCAACAGCAGGTTCAATTTCTACATCATTATCATTACTAGGTTGAGCATCATCATCAACATTATCGTTAACATTATTACTAGACTTAGGTTCATTACCAGATTGAGTTTCGGCATCAGAGATAGAAATATCATTTGGATTCTCAGGTGGTTGAGCAATAGGGTCACTAGAAGCATGCAAAGTCCTCACATTTTTCTTTTTCTTCCTTTTAGAAGGACTAGGTGCATCTACATTATTTCTCTGAGAATCTTGCTCAATTCTCTTAGGGTGGCCTTCAGGATACAAAGGTTCCTGAGTCATTCTACCAGTTCTAGTAGCCACTCTAACAGCATAATCATTATTCTTACTATTCAATTCATTGAGCAAATCATTTTGAGCTTTAAGTACTTATTCTACTTGAGTGGTAACCATAGAAGCATGTTTACTAATAAGTTTAAGTTCACCTTTGACATTAGCCATATAATCACCCAAGTGTTCAAGCATATTTGACTTGTATTTCAATTGTCTACCAAAATAAGCATTAAAATCTTCTTGCTTAGCCATAAATTTATCAAACTCATCTAAGCATGGGCTAGCAAACTTAGTAAATGGGATTTCAGCTTTATCATATCTATAGAGAGAATTTACCTTTACTACCTATGTCGGGTTATCAAGACCATGAGTTTCTTCAATAGGTAAAGGATTAAGATCATATGTTTCTTCAACAGGCGGTAAATTAAGACCATGTATTTCTTCAATAGGAGGTAAATTCTTAACATCTTCAACTTTAATACCTTTTTCTTTCATAGATTTCTTTGCCTCTTGCATATCTTCAGGACTGAGAAATAGAATACCCCTCTTCTTCGGAGTTGGTTTAGGAATAGGCTCAGGAGTTGGTACAGGAACTGGTTCAGGAAGTGTCCAATTATTTTCATTTGTCAACATATTATTCAATAGAATTTCAGCTTCATCCGATGTTCTTTCCCTGAAAACGGAACCAGCACAACTATCCATGTAATCTCTGGAGGCATCGGTTAGTCCATTATAAAAGATATCAAGTATTTCATTTTTCTTAAGAGGATGATCAGGCAAAGCATTAAGTAACTTGAGAAGCCTCCCCCAAGCTTGTGGGAGACTCTCTTCTTCAATTTGCAAAAAATTATATATATCCCTTAAAGCAGCTTGTTTCTTATGAGCAGGGAAATATTTAGCAGAGAAGTAATAAATCATATCCTGGGGACTACGCACACAACCAGGATCAAGAGAATTAAACCATATCTTAGCATCACCCTTTAATGAGAACGGAAATATTTTAAGGATATAAAAGTAGCGATTTCTCTCATCTTTAGTGAACAGGATGGCAATATCATTTAATTTAGTAAGATGTGCCACAACAGTTTCAGATTCATAGCCATGAAAAGGATCAGATTCAACCAAAGTAATTATATCAGGATCAATAGAGAATTCATAAAGTAACATAGATAGGTGAAGTAGCAAAAGCAGTTTCAGGTTTCATTCTAGCATTAAGAGATTGCTGATTCCATTTAGCTAATAACCTCTTGAGTTCGTATCTATCTTTGCAAGCTAAAATAGCTAAAGAAGCTTCTTTATCAAAAACATAACCCTTAGAAATAATAGGCAAGTCTTCATCATCACTTTCATCAGTATTATCAGATTCAATATTTTCATTCTCTCTGGCCCTAGCAAGTTGTTCATCAAGAAATTCACCAAGTGGCATAGTAGTATCAACCATAGAAGTAGTTTCATCATATGTATCATGTATAGCATAAGTGGCATCATCAATAACATGCAACATATCAGAACGAATAGCAGAAGCAGGTTTAGGTGTCGCAAGCTTACTCAAAATAGAAGGTGAATCAAGTGCAGAGCTAGATGGCAGTTCCTTACCTCCCCTCGTAGTTGAGGGATAAATATTGGTTCTTGGATCTTTCAAGTTCTTCATAATGATAAGCAGATATAAATCCCAAGTGACTCAAATAATAGAGCTATGCTCCCCGGCAACGGCGCCAGAAAATAGTCTTGATAACCCACAAGTATAGGGGATCGCAACAGTTTTCGAGGGTAGAGTATTCCACCCAAATTTATTGACTCGACACAAGGGGAGCCAAAGAATATTCTCAAGTATTAGCAGCCGAGTTGTCAATTCAACCACACCTGGAAACTTAATATCTGCAGCAAAGTATTTAGTAGCAAAGTAATATGATAGTAGTAGTAACAGTAGCAAAAGGTAACAGTAGTAAAAGTAATGTTTTTGGTATTTTGTAGTGATGATAGCAATAGCAACGGAAAAGTAAATAAGTATATGGAAAGCCCGTAGGCAATGGATCGGTGATGGAGAATTATGCCGGATGTGGTTCATCATGTAACAACCATAACTTAGGGTGACATAGAACTAGCTCCAGTTCATCAATATAATGTAGGCATGTATTCCGAATATAGTCATACGTGCTTATGGAAAAGAACTTGCATGACATCTTTTGTCCTACCCTCCCGTGGCAGCGGGGTCCTTGCGGAAACTAAGGGATATTAAGGCCTCCTTTTAATAGAGTACCGGAACAAAGCATTAACACATAGTGAATACATGAACTCCTCAAACTACGGTCATCACCGGTAAGTATCCCGATTATTGTCACTTCAGGCTTAACGTATCATAACACATAATAGGTGACTATAGACGTGCAAGATAGGATCAAGAACTCTCATATATTGATGAAAACATAATAGGTTCAGATCTGAAATCATGGCACTCGGGCCCTAGTGACAAGCATTAAGCATAGCAAAGTCATAGCAACATCAGTCTCAGAACATAGTGGATACTATGGATCAAACCCTAACAAAACTAACTTGATTACATGATAGGTCCCATCCAACCCATCACCGTCCAGCAAGCCTACGATGGAATTACTCACGCACGGCGGTGAGCATCATGAAATTGGTGATGGAGGATGGTTGATGATGATGATGGCGACGGATTCCCCTCTCCGGAGCCTCGAATCGACTCCAGATCAGCCTCCCGAGAGGTTTTAGGGCTTGACGGCGGCTCCGTATTGTAAAATGTGATGAATACTTCTCTCTGATTTTTTTCTCCCCGAAACCAAATATATAGAGTTGGAGTTGTGGTCGGAGGAGCTCCAGGGGGCCCACGAGGTAGGGGGCGCACTCTAGGGGGACAGGCGCGCCCCCCACCCTCATGGACAGGTGGTGGGCCCCCTGGCCTTCATCTTTTGCAAGGATTTTTTATTATTTCCGAAAAGTTGTTCCGTGAAGTTTCAGGTCATTCCGAGAACTTTTGTTTCTGCACATAAATAACACCATGGTAATTCTGCTGAAAACAGCGTCAGTCTGGCTTAGTTCCATTCGAATCATGCAAGTTAGAGTCCAAAACAAGGGCAAAAGTGTTTGGAAAAGTAGATACGACGGAGACGTATCAGCCATCTCTGGGGGTAGGAGGGTTTTCTGGACCGGGAACTCGCCACTAGATTTCACTCCGCTTAGGTAAAGTGTCAATTTTGACACATCCATCCAGTTGCTCCTCAGTAGCCCGAGAAGGGACCCAGTTACAGGCATAGAATTGTTTGGCCATTGCAAGTGAAGAGCTGGAAAATATTACTGCTGGTTTATGATTCATGATTGACAAGGCATAAAGCGTAACAGGTTAAGAAAAGGGAATTCAAGCATGTAAAATTATTAACCCAGAGGCTGATGCTGTTATAAATGGTAAAGCGACGAGCGGTTTACAAGGGGACTGATGGCATATGACAGATTATTTTCTACAAGGATAAACCGCCTACACAAATAAGGAAGGTACAGATCTGAGGCAAAAAATGACTAAGTAAGGAAAAACAGGTTTCACAAGATCACATTGGCATTTTGGATCTACCACAAGTCAGGAAAAGAAAAGGATTTAGACCTAAAAAAGTTGGTCCTAGAGCAGTTCACAAAGGTCCAGATCAAGTTTTTATGCGTATAAGGTTTGGTTGATAGCCGAGATAAGGATTACTATAGCTACCACACGGAACGCGTCAAGCTTGAGGTCTGCTGGCTATGGAATAACGAAGAACAAGAGAAGAACACCATGAACCCGTATGAACCCTAAGTGGATCTACAGAGGAAAGAGGGAAAGACTTACTAAAGATGTTGAAGCAGCGGAGGTGCGCCGCATTTCTCTTGTGTGATCAGGTTGATGCAGCGGCCGATGGTGAGGCAGAGGCGAAGTTCGACGACGGTGGCGGCGCTCGGGTGCAGAGGCATCGCGAGGAGGGAAGAAGGGACAAGGAGGCAACGAGAGGAAAAGGAGAGGGATCCTCCGCCCTATTTATAAGGGCAAAGAGATAAGCGACAGGTGCGGGAATCGAGGAGCCCAAAAAATGGATATATAATGAGGTTGTCACCTCGATTGTTGAATGCTCATTAATAAAGGGTATCTTCGGTTTTAATGAACAGGTGACGTCATGGCGGTTTACTACCAATCTGGAGCATGACGTCACGGCGGTTTACAAGATCTATGCGAAGGTGCAAAGGGAGGAATTTTTCTAAGTGTTGAAGATTGACATGAACAAGTTCAAATCAATCTGGGGCCTAATGTTGGGGATATTACTACTGGACATAAACCGGCTAGGAGAAGCCGGGTTATCCCCATGATGATTATTTTATTTGAAGACCATGAAGACAAAGATGATGGCGCTTTATGAAGGCCCAAGGCCCAAAGGCGGGTTAAGGCATGTAGACATAAACTGACATTGATATATAACTTGTATTGTAAGATAGGAGTAGAGACCGAGCCGGACACGTTTACGATCCGGCCTCAGGACTCTGTAAACCGATGGATGTCGACCTATGTATATAAAGTGGTGACCCGGCGGCGGTTTAGGGACAACAGACAACAACTCGAGAGCCAGGCAAAGCGGATTCGCTCCCTGGTCATCGAAACCCTAGTAATTCCATCACAACTGGAGTAGGCTTTTACCTTCATCGTAAGGGGCCGAACTAGTATAAAACTCTTGCATCCTTTGTCCGCTTTAAACCCTTTAAGCTAACCCATAGCGATGGCTCCACGACTAAGTCCTTTCACAAGGACATCTGCCGTGACAAAACCATGACATGTTCCGAGGCCATGTCTGTACATGCTAGGCTCATCAAGTCAACCTAAGTGTTTTGCATGTGTAAATCTGGCTTACACCCGTTGTATGAGAACATTGGAATCTATCACACCCGATCATCACGTGGTGCTTCGAAACAACGAACCTTTGCAACGGTGCATAGTTAGGGGGAACACTTGTCTTCAAATTTTAGTGAGGGATCATCTTATTTATGCTACAGTCGTTCTAAGCAAATAAGATGTAAACATGACAAACATCACAAGCAAATCATAAAGTGACATGATATGGCCAATATCATCTTGCGCCTTTTGATCTCCATCTTCGAGGCACGGCATGATCACCTTTGTCACCGGCATGACACCATGATCTCCATCATCATGATCTCCATCATCGTGTCTTCATGAAGTTGTCTCGCCAACTATTACTTCTACTACTATGGATAATGGTTAGCGATAAAGTAAAGTAATTACATGGTGTTTTCATTGACACACAGGTCATACAATAAATTAAGACAACTCCTATGGCTCCTGCCGGTTGTCATACTCATCGACATGCAAGTCATGATTCCTATTACAAGAACATGATCAATCTCATACATCACATATATCATTCATCACATCCTTTTGGCCATATCACATCACATAGCATACCCTGCAAAAACAAGTTAGACGTCCTCTAATTGCTGTTGCATGTTTTACGTGGATGCTATGGGTTTCTAGCAAGAACGTTTCTTACCTATGCAAAACCACGACGATGATATGCCAATTGCTATTTACCCTTCATAAGACCCTTTTCATCGAATCCGATCCGACTAAAGTGGGAGAGACAAACACCCGCTAGCCACCTTATACATCAAGTGCATGTCAGTCGGTGGAACCAGTCTCACGTAAGCATATGTGTAAGGTCAATCTGGGCCGCTTCATCCCACAATGCCGCAGAATCAAGATAAGATTAGTAATGGTAAGAAAATTGAACAAATCATCGCCCACAACTACTCTGTGTTCTACTCGTGCATAGAATCTACACATAGACCTAGCTCATGATGCCACTGTTGGGGAACGTAGCAACAATTCAAAAATATTCCTACGTGTCACCAAGATCAATCTAGGAGATGCTAGCAATGAGAGAGAGGGAGTGCATCTTCATACCCTTGAAGATCGCTAAGCGGAAGCGTTGCAAGAACGCAGTTGGTGGTGTCGTACACGCAGCGATTCAGATTGCGGTCGATTCCAATCTAAGCGTCGAACAACGGCGCCGCCACGTTCAACACACGTACAGCTCGGGGACGTCTCCTCCTTCTTGATCTAGCAAGGGGAGAGGAGAAGTTGAGGGAGAACTCTGACAGCACGACGGCGTGGTGGTGATGGAGCTCGTGGTTCTCCAGCAGAGCTTCCCCAAGCGCGACAAAGGAGGAGGAGGTGTTGGAGAGGGGGAGGCATGCGCCAGGGGAAGGGTATGGCTGCCCCTCC
>NC_041392.1:281300591-281343970 GCF_002162155.2 Triticum dicoccoides | reverse complement strand
CCTAGATGCATCTAGAGGGGGGGCGGCGTCCAAGGGGAGGCTTGCCCCCCAAGCCAGGCGGGGGGCGCCCCCTCTCCCTTGCCCTTGTATATAGCAGAAGAGTTGCAAGAACGCGGTTGATGGAGTCGTACACGCAGCGATTCAGATCGTGGTCGATTCCGATCTAAGCACCGAACAACGGCGCCTCTGCACGTACAGCCCCGGCACGTCTCCTCCTTCTTGATCCAGCAAGGGGAGAGGAGAAGTTGAGGGAGAACTCCGACAGCATGACGGCGTGGTGGTGATGGAGCTCGTGGTTCTCCGGCAGAGCTTCGCCAAGTGTGACGGAGGAGGAGGAGGTGTTGGAGAGGGGGAGGGCTGCGCCAGGGGAAGGGTATGGCTGCCCTCCCACCCCCTGCTATATATAAGGTCAAGGGAGATGGGGCCGCCCCCTAGATGCATCTAGAGGGGGGCGGCGGCCAAGGGGAGGCTTGCCCCCCAAGCCAGGCGGGGGGCGCCCCCTTTAGGGTTTCCCCCAACCCTAGGCGCATGGGCCCTAGGGGAGAGTTGGCGCCCAACCCACCTAGGGGCTGGTTCCCCTCTATATTCAGCCCATAGGGCCCTCCAGGGCAGGTGGACCCTCTCAGTGGACCCCCGGAACCCCTTCGGTGGTCCCGGTACAATACCGGTAACCCCCGAACACTTCCAGCGACCGAATAAGGACTTCCCATATATAAATCTTTATCCCCGAACCATTCCAAAACTCCCCGTGACGTCCGAGATCTCATCCGGGACTCCGAACAATCTTCGGTAACCACATATTATTTCCCATAACAACTCTAGCGTCACCGAACCTTAAGTGTGTAGACCCTAGGGGTTCGGGAACCATGCAGACATGACCGAGACATCTCTCCGGCCAAAGCCAACAGCGGGATCTGGATACCCATGTGGGCTCCCACATGTTCCACGATGATCTCATCAGATGAACCACGATGTCGGGGATTCAATCAATCCTGTATACAATTCCCTTTGTCAATTAGTATGTTACTTGCCCGAGATTCGATCGTCGGTATCCCCATTCCTCGTTCAATCTCGTTACCGGAAAGTCTCTTTACTTGTTCCGTAACGCATGATCCCGTGGATAACTCCTTAGTCACGTTGAGCTCGTTATGATGATGCATTACCGAGTGGGCCCAGAGATACCTCTCCGTCATACGGAGTGACAAATCCCAGTCTTGATTTGTGCCAACCCAACAGATACTTTTGGAGATACCTGTAGTGCACCTTTATAGCCATCCAGTTACGTTGTGACGTCTGGTACACCTAAAGCATTCCTACGGTATCCAAGAGTTTCACAATCTCATGGTCTAAGGAAATGATACTTGACATTAGAAAAGCTTTAGCAAACGAACTACACGATCTTGTGCTACGCTTAGGATTGGGTCTTGTCCATCACATCATTCTCCCAATGATCTGATCCCGTTATCAATGACATCCAATGTCCAAGGTCAGAAAACCATGACCATCTATTGATCAACGAGCTAGTCAACTAGAGGCTTACTAGGGACATATAACGATCTATGTATTCACACATGTATTACGGTTTCCGGTTAATACAATTATAGCATGAACAATAGACAATTATCATGAACACAGAAATATAATAATAACCACTTTATTATTGCCTCTAGGGCATATTTCCAACATCTACATCATGTCAACTTTCTTATTGCATTACTCTGTTTCTCCATGAACTTAGTACACTAGGTGCATGTTGGATAGCGGTCGATGTGTGGAGTAATAGTAGTAGATGCAGGTAGGAGTCGGTCTACTAATCTTGGGCGTGATGCCTATATAATGAGCATTGCCTGGATATCGTCGTGATTATTTGAAGTTCTATCAATTGCCCAACAGTAATTCGTTTACCCACAGTTTGCTATTTTTCTCGAGAGAAGCCACTTGTGAAACCTACGGTCCCCGGGTCTCTTTCTCATATTATTTTCCTTTGCGATCTATTTTATTTGCCTTTTATTTTCAGATCTATTAAACCCAAAAATACAAAATTACCTTGCTACATCATAACCTTGGTCTCATCACTGAGGGAAATACCTATCATCACCATGCTACATCATCCCTTCCTCTTTGGGGAAATACCGACATAGTTCTAGCAGACATTAGTGTTCAGCCGGAGTCGGAGCCGTCGTCCTCCCCATCGGTGCCGCCGTCATCGCCGTCACTATCCTCCTCATTGCTGTCGCTCGAGGAGGAGCTTTCATCGTAGGTCGAGCTCTCCGCGCAACACCCTAAGTGAGCACCCGAACGCCCGAAGACCTTGATGGAGAGAAAGGTGGCCTCCATTAACTTGAAGTGAAGGACGTGCCCCGTCGCCAAGATGTGGGCACGAGCGAAGGTTTTCCAGCCGTGCCAGAGAAACATGACATGAGGTTCGGGGAACTCGACGTCCGCCTGCATGCTACCATTACAGCAGCCCCTCATGTGTAGTCTCAGTCATGGCGGTTGTTCTACCTCCATCACCCTTGCGAAAGGGGTTGGAAGTCGAAGACGGCTACGCGGAGGCCCGCACAGCTGGACGATAAACTCCAGCGGCTGTGTAGCGACCCGACCTAAGACGGTCAAGTCTCTGTGCGTAAGTGTCATCCCTGGATCGGTATGCTGACACACACAGTACTCGAGGATTAATAACAGAGGTAAATCACATGTATAAAGTAACGTAAATACTATTACCTCAATCCAAATAGCGGAAGTAACAACAAGGTTGTGGATTCCCATCAACACCAACGGCAAAGTTGAGTGTAGAAATCGTAACCCTAACGTATCACTTACTCGTTGTAAGAATCCTGTAACATGAGACGTTGTAGCCACAAAGGGTCAGTACATTGAATGTACTGGCAAATTCACACCATACGATAATGATGAATAAAGGCTATCACTACATGCATATTTGGCTGGTGGAAAAGCTCTATGGTTATAATGTTTTTGCGAAAAGACAATTTTTCCCTACTTCAAAGGAATATATTTTATTTAACTACAAAGTTGGTTGATAAATATTGAGAAGGTTCCTCCAACTCAATCCCAAATTAACATCAATAACCCAACAAATTATTTAAGTAACGTGTTGAGATCAATATGATAATCCAAGAACCAGATACTCAAGATGTCCATAACTGGGGACACGGCTAACCATGATTAGTTTGTACACTCTGCAGAGGTTTGCGCACTTTTCCCCACAAGACTCGATCGCCTCCGTTGGGTTTCTCGCACTACATGGTGTTTGAGAAACGAATGACAGAGACACAGTCTTTCAGAAGCATGAACTCCTTACTCCGGGCAGACCATACCAAACCTACATCCCTCTACCTGCTGATCCACCTCTTCAAGAGCTTCACGCAACTTACTCAACTATGCTAGAGCCCATAATAGCTTGTGGCTCCACACGGAAGTTTCTAGCATGAATAATCTTATGATCCCTTTGAGCCTGGGTGGCGGTCCATAGGAAGATCACACGGGTACTCCAGGATTTCAAAAAATAGAGGCAACACTGGGTACTCCAGGTGCCTCAATCCACCCAGATGTGTATTTAAGTTGCCACCTTAAGTTGAACCATTAATTAACAATCTCACATCTGTCATGGATTTCACTCACCCAAACCACGTCTACGAGCATAGCATAGCAATATAAGCAATTCGTAAGTAACTCCCAAGGGTTTAAATGTAACAAGGCAATAGGTTCTACCTCATCAACTACTTCCCGATACCCACATGTTAATGACATCCTAACCATGCAATGTTTGAGGATTGGAACTAATGCATAAAAACTGGGTGATAAAGGGATATGATCAAAGTGTGAACTTTCCTGCAATGTTGATGAAGATGATTCGCACTCATAACTCTTGATAGTTCTACTCGTCACACTCCGGTCAATCTATCGTAAGCAAGCAATAGTAACCACACATAAGCAATCACTCAAAAGATCAGAAAGATCGAAGAAGACGATTCGGAAAACTTCAAAACCAAGCAAATAACTCTTTCAACATAAAACAATTTCTAACAGTACCAAAATTATGTGAATTTGTCCTTATCAGAAAGTTTAGGTCAAGAGCTTCGATTTGCAAAAAGAATCAACTCAAACATAGCTACGAAACTCAAGTTATGATCAAACGAAGTTTCAATTCAAATCTGGTCTAATTCAAATTTTAAACTTTCAAAAACATGTTTAAGTTGGATTATTGGATAGAGGGGATCATAACGAAGAAGTGAGCGTTGGTTTCGTGGGATTTGGACTAACGAGTAAAAAGTTATGCTAGTATGAAAAACAGGGCCAATCTGTAAATAAAATACTCACAAACGGGTCCCTGGCAGAAAACTAAAATAAAAGAAAAAGACTAAATAGCGAGCGTTCGCTACAGAAACTTATATGACGAAAACGTTCGCTGCGAAGACTAACACAACGAACATTCACTACTTAGCTAGGTTATTAAGAAAAACCGGGTCTAAACAAAAGAACCAAAGGCTGAAAATAAACCGGATTGGACCGGGCGGTTTTACTGGTCCACGGCGGGTCAACGGGATGGCGGTTTCCGGTGGCTGCAATGGGAAATGCGGCGGCAGATGCGATGCGGCAATGGTGAGACGGCGGCGGGGCGGCGCGCCGCGGGAGGTGGCTACTGCGGCGCGGCACAGTGCTAGGCGGCGAGCGGCAGCGGCAGCGGCAGCAGCTAGCGGCGCGGGACGGCGAGAAGCGGTGAGTGTGGCACAGCGGCGGTCTCGGCGACGGCAGCGCATCGCGGCGGGAGGCGGCGAGATGCGGGGAGAGAGAGAGGCAGGGCCCGGGACTCCGGATTATATAGAGGAGAGGGGCGGCGCGAAGCTTGGAGGAGGGGGCAGAGGAGGCAGAGGAGGTCGGCGCTCGGGAGGCGTGCGGCCGCCGGTCTCCTATGCGAGGAGGGAGACGGCGCGGTCGGCTGGGCTGGCTTGGCCTGGCCCGGTTGGGTGTTGGGCTGGCCCAGTCGGCGAAGAAGTTAAAAAAAACATTTTCCACACAATTAAAATAATAAAAACAAAATAATTAAAAATATTATATAGGCATATAATATATCAAAATTTTCAGAAAAAGATTTTCTACGACATGGACATTTTTCTAGCACCAAATAAAATCGACAAAAATTTGAATAAATGAGACAGTGCTACTGGTGCAATAAAAACTCAATAAAATCATTTTAAAAATACCAAAATGATTTCAAATTAATTTTTCTCCAATTTTCTATTGTAGGGAATCAAAAGGACTTTGAATTTGATCCTTTTAAAACTCCCAACTCATATTTCATATAATTTGAAGAAGTCATTTTATCTTCTCTCATAAAAATCATTGCGTTGCTTGAAGTTTATGAATTAAAAATATTTCCAAATGAAATTCAAATCTTTTCAAAACCCTTTTCATTTATTTAAATGGAAGAAGTCATGTCATCTTCTCTCCAGGGTTTTGTATTTGAAAAGAATTTGAATTCCCAGAGATCATAAATGAAAGTTTGGGAAAGTCCTTTTATTCCCTCTCATTTAACTTTAAAAAAATCGAATTCACACACTTTCAGTCAATCAATCACACAACAATCAAAACTATCTATTTATTATAACATTCCAAAATTCAGAATTTTGGGATGTCATAAACCTACCACCCTTAAAATGAATCTCGCCCTCCAGATTCGAAGAGGCTAGCAAGAAAAAGGTTAGGGTTTGGGGGTCTCCTCAAAATCCATCAATTGTCGCAGGAGGGGGTCTGGGGTGCTACCACCCTTAGAAGCATGGTTACGGTTCCATCAAAACTCATATACTTCATCCATATTGTTAACAGTGTCGGTCTTCTCAAATCCTCGGGAAAATTCTTTCTCTGGGCACTTCCGGTAGTGGCATAACCTTTACCACAATTCTTCTGTCTTTCATCTTGGTAAGGTTCTTCTGTGACTGGGTCTTCTTAGCTGACGAGTCTGGCGCCAATACTAAACGACTATCGATATCTCATGGTGGTCAACAATTTATGGTTTCTCCTACAGGAAATGGGTCTGGGTTGATCCTCACCGTATAAACTACGATTGGCAGCAGCTGCCTTATACAAGGGGAAAATACTTATACCATTCTAAGGTTTAAACAAGGTTTTTGATCGTCGTCTCTCTACTATAGGTAAGTCCCTAAGATTTACCATCCCATATAGCAAGGCGAATAATTAGGGTAAGTCGGTATGGTGATCAATCCATCCCACACCCAAATCATTACCCTGTATACGGTTTAGTGAATCTCGCATTCTAACACTCGGTCATCCTCACAAGCATTGCAGAATTTCTCTTGCCGACGAACCAAGTTCGGATAAATCCATTAATTCTGCAAGCCAAACAAACATTTATCGTTCCTATACAACTCTCAGGTTTTGCATTACTCCTATAAGATCGTCTGTCGATAAAATCGTAACTTCTTCCAGGGTTTTTCCTTCAGCAAGAATGTGCTTGATTCTTGGCAGGTCCTGGGGCCTGTGGGTTATGGCCCATCTCATCACTTGTAGTCCTTGAACTTATCATCGGGCAACTGATCATTATTCCAACTTCCAACTTCCTAGTATTCTTAAATCCATCCAATTGTACTGTCTTCTTTCCTTCTATTGGCACCAAACTAGGACATGATTACTCAGACTCATCATGGAGTTTCCATTGATCCATATTTCCGACATCATACCTCCTTTATATCCAATAGTAATTTATCTCTTCATCCTCGTGGGATATCCCACATACCGAGATAAAAACTTATACTTATGAAGTCCATATTCCACTTCGTGGAACATCATTATCCTTTCCACGGTCAAGCGTCCTTACAGGGGAATATTGGCCATCTCTGCATGGCACTTCTTCAACTGGGAAACATGAAACACATCATGAACTCCTGACAGTCCTTCGGGTGACTCCAACTTGTTGGCCACTTCTCCCATACGCTCCAAAACTCGGTATGGTCCTACAAATCTCGGGGCTAACTTTCCCTTAACTCCAAATCGTTTAACTCCTCGCAGAGGGGACACACGAAGACATGCTCTGTCTCCAATTTCATAGACTACCTCCTTGCATTTTTGAGTCTGCATAACTCTTCTGCCCGGACTGAGCTACCTTCAGTCTATCTCGAATCAACTTAACATTCTCTTCTGACTCCTTGATCACATTTGGTCCAAACAACTGACGGTCTCCAACTTCATCCCACATCAACGGTGTCTGGCTCCTTCTCCCATACAAAGCTTCAAAAGGGGCCATCTTCAAACTGGCTTGGTAACTGTTGTTGTATGAGAACTCCGTGTAACGTAGATTATCATCCCTACTAGATCCATAATCTAGCGCACACGCTCTCAACATGTCCTCCAGAATCTGGTTGACTCTCTCGGTCTATCCATGTGTCTGCGAATGAAAGGTTGTACTGAAGTCTAGCCTAGTACCCAAAGTCTGGTGCAGTTGATTCCAAAACTTTGAGGTAAACTGTGTTCCTCTATCTGATAGATGGTCCTCGGAACTCCATGCATACATAGATCCTGGTCATATACATCTTGGCCAACTTGTCACTTGTATAGGTGGTTTTCACTGGGATAAAGTGAGCCACTTTGGTCAGGCGAATCAACTACTACCCAGATAGAATCATATCCCGATCGGGTTCTAGGAAATCCGGTAATGAAATCCATGCCAAGCTTATCCCACTTCCATTCGGGTATCGGCATAGGCTATAGTAATCTTGCTGGCTTCTGATGCTCTGCCTTTACTCTCTGGCATATATTACCTACGACTACACACTCCGCAATATCCTTCTTCATACCAGTCCACCAGAAACACTCATTCAAATCCAAATACATCTTGGTGTTTCCGGGGTGAATCGAGTATAGCGAATCGTGGGCTTCCTGAAGTATTAACTTCCTGATCTCTGCATTATTGGGTATATGTACACTGTCCTCAAACCATAAGGTGTTGTGCTCATCCTCAAGAAAACCCTTGGCCTTTCCTTTGCTCATTCTCTCTTTTATCTCGGCAATCTCTTTGTCATCCTTCTGGGCTTCTCGAATCTTTCCCACTAATGTTGACTGAACTTCCATTGCTGCAACAAAACCTATGGGGACTATCTCCAAGCGAAGTTCCCTAAGATCCTTGGGTAACTCTTTTGGTAATCCCCCACTTAGGAGGGTATTCATCCTGGTGTTCTTTATGGTTGTGTCCTATTTCTCCACAAGGCTTGCATGCACCAGGTTTCTCCATGTCATTTCCATAAGGCTTCAACTTCTGGGACACAAGCCGAGACTTTAGCAGAGTCAACTTAAATTCTTCCCAAGCGGTTACTCCTTGCCATCCATTGATGGTTTGGTACATCCTCCACCAAGTAGCAGCACCTCCTTCAAAACCCTGAAGAGCATGTTGGGTCATATCCTTTCCGGCTATAGGGTCATTCTCTATATGATCCTCCATGTTCTGAATCCATCGGTCTGTCTCCAATTGACTCATCGGTCCAGACAATACAAGCTCATCTCCATTCCTCCTCTATGGGGTCCATGGGTTTTGGGGTGGGATAGGAGAGATAGAGAGGGATACACACAATGCAAACAATAGTTTTCAAGAGACAGATTTTATTTGTGGCTATCGGAAAAACATCAAACAAATGCCAGCTCACAATCATCGCATCTAACGTAGGTATATAACAGGGGTTTGGTCTTCTAAAGGTTAATAAATCTTCAACGTCGCCAGACTCTTCAGGTCTTGTTCATGTCTCTGATGGCTTCTTCCGATCATGCTTGTCCTCCTCAAGTTCCTCTGCCAGATTTCTGTTGACGCGAAGTCTCTAGTGACATCCTTTAATATTCTGGAGTTGTGTTCCAAACTTCTGGTTTTCAACATCCTTAGCATGAACCGCAGTCCTACTGTCCTTCAGTTCCTAACAAATCTCCGGTATCTCGAGGTTGTAGCTCCTCTAGCTTGGCTACTTTCAGCTTCTGGTTCCTGAGTTCTTCACGAAATGCTTCCTTGTCTAATATGACTTCCTACAAGACCATCTTAAACTTCTTGATGTACTACTCCAGATCCTGGTGATACACCAGCTAAGGTTAAAACTTCATCTTTTGCTGATAGATGCTCCATCAGCCTTCTACCATCCAGTCCTTCCGAAGAAATGCATGCTTATCTCAGCTCGGCGACCATAGTATTAGTGGCGATGACATCACGGATAACCATGTTTCTGCCCTTGTCATTGCTAAGAGCTATCTTCGATAGTTGATATCTCCAGCCTTAGGGTTTTCTTGATAGAACTTCGAGTTTTTAACTCTCCATGCTCCGGTCTTTCTCCAATACACCTTGATCTCGGGTATTAACAGCTTCCATAGTCTGCCAAGTTTCATAAGGGTAGCCTTACTAGGTCATACTAAATCTGGAAATTCTTCATAGCCTCCAAATTCTCCTATTCTTCGGAGTCTTCAACCGTTGCAGTTTCCATTATTCTGTTGCATGGTAAAAATCCTCTTCATTCCAAAGTGGTCTTAGTTGTCCGATATCTTGTCCTTCTTGGAGTGGTCTCATCAGTCGAATCTTCATGTGGTCAAAAGGGGAAAAGGGGTATGGTCTAACTAAAAGGGAATATTTGAATAAGCTCAGAAGAGAAGAGAGGTAACAAATCTTTTGAAAAAGAAGTTGTAGAGAAAAGCTTTCCTATGGGCTTGCTAGTTTCTAGGGGTCACGTCCTACAGTCAACATGTTCTCTGATACCATCTTGTAGCGACCCGACCTCAGCCGTCAAGTCTCTGTGCGTAAGTTTCATCCCTGGATCGGTATGCTGACACACACAGTACTCGAGGATTTA
Organism: Triticum dicoccoides; assembly: GCF_002162155.2. Classification (NCBI taxonomy): domain Eukaryota; kingdom Viridiplantae; phylum Streptophyta; class Magnoliopsida; order Poales; family Poaceae; genus Triticum; species Triticum dicoccoides. The sequence goes on along the minus strand of NC_041392.1, from coordinate 281,334,116 downwards.
TAATAGAGGTAAATCACATGTATAAAGTAACGTAAATACTATTACCTCGATCCAAATAGCAGAAGTAACAACAAGGTTGTGGATTCCCATCAACACCAACGGCAAAGTTGAGTGTAGAAATCGTAACCCTAACGTATCACTTACTCGTCGTAAGAATCCTGCAACATGAGACGTTGCAGCCACAAAGGGTCAGTACATTGAATGTACTGGTGAATTCACACCATAGGATAATGATGAATAAAGGCTATCACTACATGCATATTTGGCTGGTGGAAAAGCTCTATGGTTATAATGTTTTTGCAAAAAGACAATTTTTCCCTACTTCAAAGGAATATATTTTATTTAACTACAAAGTTGGTTGATAAATATTGAGAAGGTTCCTCCAACTCAATCCCAAATTAACATCAATAACCCAACAAATTATTTAAGTAACATGTTGAGATAAATATGATAATCCAAGAACCAGATACTCAAGATGTCCATAACTAGGGACACGGCTAACCATGATTAGTTTGTACACTCTGCAGAGGTTTGCGCACTTTTCCCCACAAGACTCGATCGCCTCCATTGGGTTTCTCGCACTACATGGTGTTTGAGAAACAGATGACCGAGACACAGTCTTTTAGAAGCATTAACTTCTTACTCCGGGCAGACCATACCAAACCTACACCCCTCTACCTGCTGATCCACCTCTTCAAGAGCTTCACGCAACTTACTCAACTATGCTAAAGCCCATAATAGCTTGTGGCTCCACACGGAAGTTTCTAGCATGAATAATCTTATGATCCCTTTGAGCCTGGGTGGCGGTCCATAGGTGTGACGCCCCGAGACCGATGTGCCAGGTGTCTTCTAGTTATTCGCTGTTGTTGCCATGTCTTTTGATTGCGTGTTGCATCTTGCCATGTCATCATGTGCATTGCATCATCATGTTTTTCAAAACTTGCATCCGTCCGGGTTTCCCCAGTTCCGTCTGTTGTCCGTTCTGAGCCCAGACACACTTGCACGCGCCCGAGGCATGTCCAAAATAGTATTTTATAAGTGGCCGGAAAATGTTCTCGGTTTGGGTTGAAAGTTGGCGTGTGGTCTTATTATAGTGTAGATGGACCGCCTGTCAAGTTTCATCGCATTCAGAGTTCGTTTGATAGCCCAACCGTTAAACTATAGCGACATTGTAGTCGGTCTAACGTTGGACGTTTTCGGTCTCCGGAAACAGATGCCGGGCCCTCTCTCTCTCCTCCCCCTCGCAGTCTCGCCACAGCCCACCTAGTCCATCCTCCTTCCCCTCTTCGCTTCTGGAGTTGTCCGATGCGACCGCACAGTCTGAAACCCTCTTTGCTCAGTGCATCAAACCCCCTCGCGCGCGCATCCGAAAAGTTGTCCCAGACCCGACCCGGACTGTCGCCACCGTTGTGTCCGGATCATCCCCAAACATCTACAAAACGTCATCGTTTTCTTATTTGGGCTCCCTAACTATTTTATTCGCGACCGTTCGATTACGATCGCAGGGATGAGGTAGCCCCTAACCTAATCCACCTGGTGTATATATATAGGTCCAACCCTAACTTCTAGGGAGTCTGTCCCATCATTCCTCCTCGCCGCCGCGACAATCAAATCCCACATCGGGATCCTCCCTGATCCCCTCGCCCACCTCCTCCAACCAGCACCGTTCGCCCGATTCCCCTATCACCTCAAGCCACCGAGAGCCTTCCAGCCACTGCTCTCGCGTGCCCCTACCCCGAGCTCCTCTCGTGCTCCTCCCTGCTCCCTCACTCTCAATTGGATCGAGGGGAGGAGCCCCTCGACCCCGCGTCACCACCAACCTCCACGCCGGCGAGCGAACCAGCAGCCACCAGATGAGCGTCGGCCTCCTCCCTGTCATTCTTCCTCCTTCCCGTGCTCCTCCTCCTCTCTCATTTCCACTCTCTCTATCCAGGAACTCAGGCAGCGACCATGGCACCATCCAGCAGGAGCTCTGCCTCGCCTGCAACCTCTGCCTGCCCTCTGACTCGATCTGGTGGGTCTCGAGGATCTTGCTGCCCGGATCCGCTTCCTCGGGCCACTACCAGCGTCGCCGGAGCCTCTGCAGGAGCCACGCCTGTCGGCTACTGCTCCTTTTCATCGAGCCACCCAAGTCCTAGCATGCCGTCGCCCCGCCAAGTCCCAGCACCATGTTCCACTCCCGTTGGACGAGCTCGACCCTTCCTCCGGCTAGATTGGTCTCCAGCAAGGCTGGATTCACCCGTCTGCTCCATCCCCGTCGTCCCGCCGGAGTTCCCCGCCTCGCCGCTGTCCAGCAGCGCCATCGCCCTGTTCTCCCCTGCAACAAACGAGGAGTCCAGCTGCTCGCGTTGACCCGAAGCGTTGCATCGGCCTGCCTCCCATCCACCACCTGAGGCCCAGCGGACCGCCTCCAAGCCCAGCAACTACCAAGGCCGGCCTACCTCTCCACTAGACGGGCCTTGGCCCATGTGAGCAACCTCTCCAGCAGGGACCGACTCTGTGAAGCCCAATGTGAGGAAGCCCATCTTCGGTTGCTCCTGTAGAGCCTAGTTCGGGCCAGTTTTGGCCTGACTCATGTTTTTTTTTCGCGGAGTGATTTATCTATTTATCCAGGAGTTTACAGATTTACAAAAAACCCCTTGCACAACATGCATATAATAACTCACAATTCGTGCATCGGATTAAAGTGAATTATATATGAAATATGCTTAGTTTTTCATCTAGTTTCATAATATGTCATTTTCATCCATGTTTAGAATGCTTAAAATGTTGTTTGCATATAATTTGCCCCTATGCCATGTTAAAATGCTTTCATTCATAACTAAATAACCGTAACTCGGATTTTAATAAACTTTATATGTAAATGGGGTAGAATTTTGCCTAGTTTAACATGGTGGCATCATCTTGCATGTTTAATAACCATAAAATATGGTTTAGGGCAGAACAGTACCAAACCTAAAATATGCACATGAGGAGTTTCCGGACTTGTTGTTTTGTTGTTCCGGCCTCATTTAAACTTGACTAGATAGGTAGTTTTACTTTGCTTCACCCTCTTGCCATGTTTTAACAACATTTAATATTGTTGGGTACATAAACGAGATCGAACTAAATAACTTGAATGTGGTGTTTTGTCAATATGCAACAGGGTTGCATATTGAGCTCCACTTAATTTGTAGGGTTGTTTGTGCATTTTGCCATGCCATGCCTCATTAAACCGGACATGCATCATACTTGTTTATGCATCGTACCATGCTTATGTGATGATTGTTTACTATGTTGTTTGCTTTCTTTCCGATGTACTTCTTCACGGTAATCCGGTAACGTTGCGTTTGTGAGGATCCGTTCATCTACGTCCGTTTGTCTTCTTCATGGACTCATTCTTCTTCCTTGCGGGATCTCAGGCAAGATGACCATACCCTCGAAATCACTTCTATCTTTGCTTGCTAGATGCTCGCTCTTTTGCTATGCCTATGCTGCGATACCTACCACTTGCTTATCATGCCTCCCATATTGTTAAGCCAAGCCTCTAACCACCTTGTCCTAGCAAACTGGTGTTTGGCTATGTTACCGCTTTGCTCAGCCCCTCTTATAGCGTTGTTAGTTGCAGGTGAAGATTGAAGTTTGTTCCTTGTTTGAACATGGAGATGTTGTTCCTTGTTGGAACATGTTTACTTGTTGGGATATCACAATATCTCTTATTTAATTAATGCATCTATATACTTGGTAAAGGGTGGAAGCTTGGCCTTATGCCTGGTGTTTTGTTCCACTCTTGCCGCCCTAGTTTCCGTCATATCGGTGTTATGTTCCCGGATTTTGCGTTCCTTACGCGGTTGGGTTATAATGGGAACCCCTTGACAGTTTGCCTTGAATAAAACTCCTCCAGCAATGCCCAACATTGGTTTTACCATTCGCCACCTAGCCTTTTCTTTCCCTTGGGTTCTGCAGACTCAAGGGTCATCTTTATTTAAACCCCCCTGGGCCAGTGTTCCTCTGAGTGTTGGTCCGACCGAGTAGACTGCGGGGCCACCTCGAGGCAACTTGAGGGCTGGTTTTACTCGTAGGATGTCTCATCTGAGTGTGCCCTAAGAACGAGATATGTGCAGCTCCTATCGGGATTTGTTGGCACATTCGGGCGGTGTTGCTGGACTTGTTTTACCATTGTCAAGGATGTCTTGTAACCGGGATTCCGAGTCTGATCGGGTCTTTCCGCTAGAAGGAATATCCTTCATTGACCGTGAGAGCTTGTGATGGGCTAAGTTGGGACATCCCTGCAGGGTTTTGAACTTTCGAAAGCCGTGCCCGCGGTTATGGGCTGATGGGAATTTGTTAATGTCCGGTTGTAGAAAACCTGAAGTTGACCTTAATTAAAATACATCAATTGCGTGTGTTGCCGTGATGGTCTCTTCTCGGCGGGGTCCGGGAAGTGAACACAGTGTTGGAGTAATGTTTAATGTAGGTTGTTCTAGGATCACTTCTTGATCATAGTTGTTCGACCGTGCCTTTGCTCTCTCTTCTCGCTCTCATTTGCGTATGTTAGCCACCATATATGGTAGTCACTTGCTGCAGCTCCACCTCATACCTTTTACCCTTCCTATAAGCTTAAATAGTCTTGATCGTGAGGGTGTGAGATTGCTGAGTCCCCGTGACTCACAAATACTTCCAAAACCAACTTGCAGGTGCCGAGGATACCGTGCAGATGACGCAACCAAGCTCAAGGAGGAGCTCGATGAAGATCTTGTCCTTTATCTTGTTTCGATCTAGTTGATCAGCAGTGGAGCCCAGTCGGGACGATCGGGGATCTGTGTAGCTTTTGGGGTAGTCTTCTTTTATTTTGGTTCCGCAGTCGGACCTTGATTGTATTTAAATGTTGTAATGCTTTATTCATGTAATTGTGTGAAGTGGCAATTGTAAGCCAACTATGTATCTCTTTCCTTTATGTATTACATGGGTTGTGTGAAGATTACCTCACTTGCGACATTGCTTTCAATGCGGTTATGCCTCTAAGTCGTGCTTCGACACGTGGGAGATATAGCCGCATCGAGGGCGTTACAATAGGAAGATCACACGGGTAATCCGGGATTTCAAAAAATAAAAACAACACTGGGTACTCCAGGTGCCTCAATCCACCCAGATGTGTATTTAAGTTGCCACCTTAAGTTGAACCATTAATTAACAATCTCACATCTGTCATGGATTTCACTCACCCAAACCACGTCTACGAGCATAGCATAGCAATATAAGCAATTCGTAAGTAACTCCCAAGGGTTTAAATGTAACAGGGCAATAGGTTCTACCTCATCAACTACTTCCCGATACCCACATGTTAATGACATCCTAACCATGCAATGTTTGAGGATTGGAACTAATGCGTAAAAACTGGGTGATAATGGGATATGATCAAAGTGTGAACTTGCCTGCAATGTTGATGAAGATGATTCGCACTCATAAATCTTGATAGTTCTACTCGTCACACTCCGGTCAATCTATCGTAAGCAAGCAATAGTAACCACACATAAGCAATCACTCAAAAGATCAGAAAGATCGAAGAAGACGATTCGGAAAACTTCAAAACCAAGCAAATAACTCTTGCAACATAAAACAATTTCTAACAGTACCAAAATTATGTGAATTTGGCCTTATCAGAAAGTTTAGGTCAAGGGCTTCGATTTGCAAAAAGAATCAACTCAAACGGAGCTACGAAACTCAAGTTATGATCAAACAAAATTTGAATTCAAATCTGGTCTAATTCAAATTTTTAAACTTTCAAAAACATGTTTAAGTTGGATTACTGGATGGAGGTGATCATAATGAAGAAGTGAGCGTTGGTTTCATTGGATTTGGACTAACGAGTAAAAAAGTTATGCTAGTATGAAAAACAGGGGCCAATCTGTAAATAAAATACTCACAAATGGGTCCCTGGCAGAAAACTAAAATAAAAGAAAATGACTAAATAGTGAACGTTCGCTACAGGAACTTATATGATGAAAACGTTCGCTGCGAAGACTAAAACAATGAACGTTCACTACTTAACTAGGTTATTAAGAAAAACCGAGTTTAAACAAAAGAACCGAAGGCTAAAAATAAACCAGATTGGACCGGGCGGTTTTACCGGTCCACGGCGGGTCAACGAGGCGGCGGTTTCCGGCGACTGCAACGGGAAGTGCGGCGGCGGATGCGATGCGGCAACGGCGAGACGGCGGCGGGGCTGCGCGGCGCGGGAGGTGGCTACGGCGGTGGGGGGCGGTGCTAGGCGGCGAGCTGCAGCGGCAGCAGCTAGCGACGCGGGACGGCGAGAAGCGGCGAGTGTGGCGCGGCGGCGGCGGTCTGCGCGACGGCGGCTCATCATGGCGGGAGGCAGCAAGATGCGGGGAGAGAGAGAGGCAGGGCCCGGGGCTCCGGATTATATAGAGGAGAGGGGCGGTGCGAAGCTTGGAGGAGGGGCAGAGGAGGCCGGATTGGACACGAACGCCGAGGTCGGCGCTCGGGAGGCATGCGGCCGCCGGTCTCCTACGCGAGGAGGGAGACGGCGCGGTCGGCTGGGCTGGCTTGGCCTCGCCCGGTTGGGTGCTGGGCCGGCCCAGTCGGCGAAGAAGTTTAAAAAAACATTTTCCAAACAATTAAAATGATAAAAACAAAATAATTAAAAATATTATATAGGCATATAATATATCAAAATTTTCAGAAAAAGATTTTCTACGACGTGGACATTTTTCTGGCACCAAATAAAATTCACAAAAATTTGAATAAATCAAACAGTGCTACTGGTGCAATAAAAACTCAATAAAATCATTTTATAAATATCAAAATGATTTCAAATAAATTTTTCTCCAATTTTTTATTGTAGGGAATCATGTTACCCTATTTTCCGTATATTTTATTTTTGGAGAAAAATAATTTGAATAAAACCCAAATAACTCCAAATTGAAAATAATTTAAAAAGGACTTTGAATTTGATCATTTTAAAACTCCCAACTCATATTTCATATAATTTGAAGAAGTCATTTTATCTTCTCTCATGAAAATCATTGAGTTGCTTGAAGTTTCTGAATTAAAAATAATTCCAAATGAAATTCAAATCTTTTCAAAACCCTTTTCATTTATTTAAATGGAAGAAGGCATGTCATCTTGTCTCCAGGATTTTGTATTTGAAAAGAATTTGAATTCCCAGAGATCATAAATGAAAGTTTGGGAAAGTCCTTTTATTCCCTCTCATTTAACTTTCAAAAAAAATTCGAATTCACTCACTTGCAGTCAATCAATCACACAACAATCAAAACTATCTATTTATTATAACATTCCAAAATTCAGAATTTTGGGATGTTACAGGCTGGTTCCCGACATGGCCTTCGTTTCGATCTGGAACAGCGGGAGGAGGGGCGGTCAATGCACCTCCATGTCCTCCTCGGCCCCGGGCACCACGATGACTGCATCCCCTTCCTCTAGCGCCCCCTCTTACGCTGGGCTCCGCCCCTTTGTCCCCAGCGGGAGGAGGGAGGCGTTGTCGAGCAGCTAGAGTACCACCAGGCTCTCTCCCCCTTGTCATGGTGGAGAGGAGATGCCAGAAGGAAGGAGGAGGAGATCGGTGTAAGTAAGCACCTTACCCACATCCCCTTTCATAGGTGAACATAGCCGGGGGATGGCTCCTCACCCAGGAGGCAACCGCCCCGCTCCACCAATCCGACTCCTCTGCATCACCAACGCCACACAGAATCCAGGCCGACCTCTTGCGCCTATCTGTGGCACCTGGCTTTCTGCCATGACACTCATTCCCGTGCCCTCCGCATCTGCCACCAACCCTGCACAATGCATGTAGCGTACATGGTAGAAATGGCAGGAGCGGAAGAACCAGTGGAATGGCAATTACCACCCTGTGAACGTGGAACGTGGGCGACTACGGATCGTGGCATAAATCTCCCCCATGACGTCTTGCATGACGCACGGGAAAACTAGAAACTGACTCAAACACAGGTTAATGAAGAAGCAAAGGAAATATCAAAGAAAAGAAGAGGGCCACCGCAAGTGCACTGCCTGTGTACCTGACAGGGCCTACCCCAAGGGTACTCGGCAGCATGTTTAGACCAGGCCCGGGAGCTCCTGTTGGTGCAACAAACCCTCACGTATGTTGCCCGGACTGTACACACGTACAACGGCGAAGATACAACTCCACCAAGCATCCAAGACAAGTCCAAGACAGAAAGATAGCCCTTTGAGAAATCAAAGGGCGGATCAAGAAGACCAAGACAAGCTATGGCAGCAAGATGTCACTGAGGGAAAACCTCCCTGGCCGGGCAGACGAGCCTGGTCAGGTCGAGGCCGCCCCAAGGATGAATCCAAGGTTTCCCCGACAGGCTTGCCAGGGCTGCCAAGACCCCACCGCTCCACCGCACGGCGACGCAAGTCACTTATCAGTGTGGTGTCAAGCCCCCAAGTGATTAAGTGGTTGTCGTTTGGCATGTGGCAGCCATTTGGGAGGGAGATTCCCCCTATATGACACCCCTCTAGAGGCATGTCATGCAGACAGGTAGAAGATGACTAAGCAGCGTGGCAGGCTTGCCGGGCTGCATCCTCAGTGTGACACCTAGCAATACATTTAATGCACTTTGTCCTAACTTCCAGAGTTAGGTATGATAGCACTCTTGGCTATATAATCAATAGATAATGACTGTTTTGCCATTGTGGTAACCCCTTAGCCTATAAAAGGAGGGCCATGGCAACCTAGAAAAGGATTCGAACCCCAGCACACTTGTACGCGCGTAGCTGCTCTCCCCGAGGCACCCTTGCCGGGCTTGAACGATGTGTGTTGGTCGTGTTCTTCCACCCAAATCCACCAAAGCAGGAGTAGGGTTTTACGCTTCCCAGCGGCCCGAACCTGGGTAAAAACCACCAGCGTCGCCATTGTCGTGCTACTTCAGGGCTTCTGCTCTTTGTGCTACGTGATCTCCCCCTGCTGAACCATAAGGGGCTGATGGCCCCATAGTTGATCGTGTCTACCCATGACATCGAGGTGGGCACAACCCACCAGGGCACGCCTAGGCCCCCGGGCGCGCCAGGTGGGTTGTGCCCCCTCGGGGCACCCCTCTGGTACTTCTTTGGCCCATGTTGTTCCTTATGGTCCATAAAAATTCTCCAAAAGTTTCGTTGCATTTGGACTCTGTTTGATTTTCTGTGATGTAAAAAACAAGCAAAAACAGCAACTGGCACTGGGCACTATGTCAATAGGTTAGTCCCAAAAAATGATATAAAGTTGCTATAAAATGATTGTAAAACATCCAAGAATGATAATATAACAGCAGGAACAATAAAAAATGGTAGATATGTTGTAGACGTATCAGCATCCCCAAGCTTAATTTCTGCTCGTCCTCGAGTAGGTAAATGATAAAAACAGAATTTTTGATGTGGAATGTTGCCTAACATGTTCATCACATATTCTTTTCTTTTGTAGCATGGACATTTGGACTTCTATATGATTCAAAACAATAGTCTACTTTTGGTATGAAGATTACAATACTCAAACATATCAACAAGCAACCATGTCTTTCAAAATATCAACTCTAAAGAAAGTTATCCCTAGCCCATCATGCTCAATCATTGATCCATTCATGAAACACACTCGCATATTAGCTACATCCAATGCTCTAGTACGATCATAGTGCCCCTTAGTTGGTGATTTATAAGAGAAGGTGGAGACTTAAATAAAAATAAAAAATGCATAAAGTAAATAGAAACGCCCTTCACAGAGGGAAGTAGGGATTTGTAGAGGTGCCAGAGCTCAAAGCTTAAATTGAGAGACAAAACAATTTGAGAGGCATACTTTTCCCGTCAACAAAAACGACCGAGTAATTCCCAACACTTTCCATGCTAGATATGTCATAGGCGGTTCCCGAACAAAAAATAAATTTTATTTCTTTTCCACCATTCTTTCACATTCCACGGCTAGCCGTATCCACAGGTACCGTCCATACCAACACTTTCCATGGGAAGAGGTGCTTTGTGATGGGTTCGATCTTGCGGTGTTCTTTCCCAGTGACAGAAGGGGCAGCAAGACACGCATGTATCCTTGATATTAAGGATAACAATATGGGGGCTATTCCTACATGAATAGATCTCATCTGCATCATGTCATCGTTCTTATTGCATTACTCCATTTCTCCATGAACTTAATACACTAGATGCATGTTGGATAGTGGTCGATGTGTAGAGTAATAGTAGTAGATGCAGGCAGGAGTCGGTCTACTAATCTTGGACGTGAAGCCTATATATTGATCATTGCCTTGGATATCGTCATAATTATTCGATTTTCTATTAATTACCCCAAGAGTAATTTGTTTACCCACCATGTGCTATTTCTTGAGAGAAGCCACTAGTGAAATATACGGCCCTGGGGTCTATTCTTTATCATATTTGCTTTGAAATCTATTTTTATTCGCTTTGGTTTTCAGATCTATTATTCCAAAAACCCAAAAATACCTTGCTGCACTTTTTTATTACTTATTTTATTTCGCGTTTTATCGAGATCTATTTATCCAATCTACCACAATTTTTATCCCGTCAACTTGACAATTTATAGCGCCGTTACCCGAAGAGGGATTGACAACCCCTCATACGCGTCGGGTTGCAAGTATTTGTTCTTTGTTTACAAGTATTGTTTACATAGTGTTGCTTGGTTCTCCTACTGGATTGATACCTTGGTTTCACAACTGAGGAAAATACTTATTGTAGTTGTACTGCTTCATCCCTTCCTCTTTGGGGAAATACCAACACAGTTTCAAGCGACATCAAAAGGAATTCCGGGCGCCGTTGCCAGGGAGACATCATCAACATCTGTCAGGTTCCTAATCACAAATCTCATCTCCTTGCAATTTACATTATTTGCCATTTTATATTTTTGAGAGAAGCCACTAGTGAAATATACGGCCCCGAGGTCTATTCTTTATCATATTTGCTCTGAGATCTATTTTTATTCGCTTTTGTTTTCAGATCTATTATTCCAAAAACCCCAAAATACCTTGCTACACTTTTTATTACTTATTTTATTTTGCATTTTATCGAGATCCATTTATCCAATCTACCACAATTTTTATCCCGTCAACTTGACAATTTCTAGCGTCGTTACCCGAAGAGGGATTGACAACCCCTCATACGCATCGGGTTGCAAGTATTTGTTCTTTGTTTAGAAGTACTGTTTACATAGTGTTGCTTGGTTCTCCTACTGGATTGATACCTTGTTTCACAACTAAGGAAAATACTTATTGTAGTTGTACTGCAACATCCCTACCTCTTTGGGGAAATAGCAACGCAGTTTCAAGCGACATCACTCCATGACCACTGCTACGCTAACGGCCTTGTTATTAGCTGCCACGTACAGGAGCAAAGGCTCTTTGTCGATTGGAGCAGCCAAGATAGGCAGCTCAGCTAACTGCTTCTTAAGTGCCTCAAATGCCTCATTAGCAGCATCGCTCCAGACGAAATGATTAGTCTTCTTCATCATCTGGTACAGGGGAATCGCCTTCTCGCCCAAGTGGCTTATAAACCGGCTCAGGGTTGTAATACGACCCGCCAGGCGCTGAACATCATTGATACAGGTCGGCATACATAGAGAGGTGATAGCCTCAGTCTTCTCCGGGTTAGCTTCGATGCCCCTTTCTGAAACCAGAAAACCTAGTAATTTTCCTGCTGGTACACCAAAGACGCACTTGGCCTGGTTAAGCATCATCTTGTACAGCCGGAGATTGTCAAAGGTTTCCTTCAAGTCATCAAGCAAGGATTCCTTCTTCCTAGATTTTACCACAATGTCATCCACATAAGCATGAACATTGTGTCCAATCTTCCCATGAAAGCAATTCTGAACATAGCATTGTTAAGTCACCTGAGCACTCTTTAGTGCAAAAGGCATAGAGACATAATCGAAAGCTCCAAAGGGGGTGATGAAGGCAGTCCTCTCCTGATCCTCAACTGCCATCTTGATCTGATGATAACCAGAATAAGCATCCAGGAAACATAAACTCTCACAACCCACCGTGGCATCAATGATTTGGTCAGTATGGAAAAGAGAAAATGGATCAACTGGACCAGCCTTGCTAAGATCTGTGTAATCAACACACATATGCCAAGTGACATTCTTCTTGAGCACAAGCACATGATTAGCCATCCACTGAGGGTGAAAAACTTCAGTTATGAACCCGGCAGCTAGGAGCCGGGCCACCTCTTCTCCAATAGCCTTACGCCTCTCCTCGTTAAAATGATGGAGGAGCTGTTGAACATGTTTCATCTCAGGATCCACATTAAGATGGTGCTCAGTGAATTCTGGTACACCCGGCATGTCATAAGGTTTCCATGCAAAGATGTCCCAATTCTCATGGATGAACTCAATGAGCATGCTTTCCTATTTAGGATCCACCCCCATCCCAATGGTGAACTATTGTGAAGCATCACCAGGGACAAATTCAACTTGCTGTGTGTCCTTTGCCGATTTAAATTTGAGCAGAGGGTCCTTCTTAGTGGTGTTTTTTTTCAAAGGGGTCATATTAGCCGGTCAACATTATCTTTATAAAACTTGAGCTCATCAGTAGCACAAGACGCCTCCGCATAAGCAGCATCTCCTTCTTCACACTCCAAAGTTCTCTTATGATTATCATGAATCGTAATTGTTCCTCATGGCCCAAGCATCTTAAGCTGCAGACAGATATAACAAGGGTGAGCCATGAACTTGGCATAAGTCGGCCCTCCAAACAACGCACGATATGGACTCTTGATTTTAACCACCTCGAACCACAGTGTCTCGACCCTATAATTATACTCATCACCAAAGGCTACTCCCATAGCAATCTTCCCCACAGGGTGAGTCGACTTGCCAGGGACAACTCTATGAAAAACCGTAGAAGACGGCTTAAGATCCTTCTATATCAGATTCATCCATCAAAAAGTGTCATAGTAAAATATGTTGATATTGCTTCCTCCATCCATAAGAACCTTTGTGAACTTGTAACCACCCACTTGAGGGGCTAACATCAGGGCCAGATGACCCAGATCATCAACCTGCGGCGGGTGATCTGCTCGGCTCCATGTTATTGTGTGCTCCGACCACCTCAAATAATGTGGTACCGCCGATTCAACCGCATTGACAGCCTGCTTATGGACTTTCCGGTCACGCTTGCACGTGCTCGTAGTGAAAACATGATAGTTGCCACTGTTAAGTTGCTTAGGATTACTCTCCTATCCTACTTGATTATTTGGTTGTGATTACCTTAACCAGATTGTTGATTGTGACCACCATGGTTCCCCTGGCCCTAATAGCCAGAGTTTGAGCCGGCGCCACCAAAGTTGGCTCCCTGGAAACCGCCAGAGCCTGACCCGCCTGGCAGCCCATTATTATTGCCATGATGTTGAAATGACTGGTTCTTGTACTCTTGCATGATATAACAATCCTTCCAAGCATGACTAGATGGCTTGTTAGGATAACTGTGCTTCGGACATGTCCCATTAAGGGATTCCTCATAATTATTGGGATTCCCCTCATTATAAGTCTGCTTTCCATTATGATGCTGATTTTGGAACTTTGCATTAGTATTAGCTACAAAATCTGACCCGCCGTCAAGGTGTCTGCGCTTTCCACCATTGCCCTGGTTATTCTGATTACCATTCTGCACCGAGGCATTCTGTTGCTGACCCTTGCCACCACTACTTTTCTTGACCTTACTCGACTTATCCTCATCAGAGCCGGGATCCTTCGTACCATCAGAATCAGCGTATCTAGTAAGCACGTCCATCAGATTGCCCATATCCATGCACTTACGCTTAAGCCGCCCTAACTTCTGCTTATAAGAGGCTAAAAGTGATAGTTCTTTTCCAGGATCAGAACGGCTTGAGCCGCCCCGATGTTGTCGGAAGAGTGGATAATGGCAGTGACCTGGCGGGTCCAATGATGGGCCGACTCATCCTCACGCTGTACACAATGCTCTAAATCCACAATGGTCATCGACTGCTTGCAGGTTCCTTGAAAATTTCTGATGAAGTGCTCCTTCAACTCCGCCCAGGTGTTGATACAATTGGGGGGAAGATTTTTCAACCATGTGCGAGCCAGCCCTCCAGCATCAAAATACTTGGCGCATACCACATCACTGACGTCCAACATATCCATGGCCAGCTCGTAGCTCTCAATCCAAGCCTCTGGAGGGAGATCTGCCATGTAGTTAGGTACCTTGGGGGGACCTTTACAATCTTTAGGCATGCGCTCATCACGTAAAGCCGACACTAGGTATGGCACTCTAATGGTTCTGACATTCGGCCTGGCCCCCATCGAGGCTGAAGGAACTACCGGGGGTGTCTGATAAGCCCCCTGGTTTGCTGCTTCCGCCCTATGACGGGCTCTTGCATCGTCCACAATTGCTTAAGCATCAGCCCTCGGGTTATGGGGCGGGTTACGATGTCGTTCACTGCTGGAAACTACCGGTGACTCAGCATGCCGGCTGTAACTACGGCTCGCCAGCAGTGTCGAATGTACACGATGCCGATTGTAAGAGTAATTAGCCTGCTGAGCAATCACCATCTACAACAGTTCAATGGCGTTCCAGGTTTCAACTTCAACAGGTGACTCGCCGGTGATAGGAATCGCAGTAAGCCGGGTTGTCGCTACTACCATGTTATCCACCGGATTGGAGAAGTGACTCGGCGGTGTCGGGAAGTATGGTGGTGGCGTCCGAGCAAGGCGAGGGTCGGGGGTCGGCTCCTCCCTTATAGCTGGCTCTAACTGGAGCGGTTGCGCCACCACTCTGCTCCCTGGTGCATTAGAGGTTAATTGGGGTATAATCGGTGCTCCTGGAGTACTTGGTCCTGCCCCTGGTGTGTTGAACAAACATGCGGGCTCGTAGCTCGGCGGCAAACAGCTTCGGTATCTCTGCTGATGAACCGCGTTGGAAGCATTCTACTCAAGGTTTAGACACCAAGCCTTCGTCTTCAGACGCCCCGCCTCTGCATTAATCTGGGCTTGCAACTCGGCCGTCCGGGTGTTTTTGGCATTGATATCCTCCTAGGCCTTAGTCATCTGCTCCTAAAGTTTCGCAATCTCCGCATTGCATTCTGCCTAGTTTTCCGTATTGACCTCGGCCCCCAGCAAGGTTGTCAGGGTGGTCATCAGCTCAGGCAGACCTTGAGCCAGAGGCCTGACTGAGCCGGATGCTGAAGGTTCAGTTGTCGCAGTCGCTCCAGCCGCTATGGTGTTGAGAGCCGGTGCAGTCCTTGCCATGAAGATGGCGGCTCGGCACGATGACTCGTAGGGGTCCAAAATAATGTCGCCATTAGAACATCCCCCAAGCCCGCCTTCTAGAAGCTGGTAGATTGACTTTGTCTCACCTATCGAGGACTCATCACCTGAGTAGACGGGAGTCTCTCCTCCATATATGGAATTCTCCATGAGTTCTACGCCCTGCGTGAAACCAACAAAGACATGCTTCCGGCCGGCTTGGATCCGGGCGGGTTGCGCGCGCCGAGCCAGCTCAATGAGGTCGATGCAGGTGTTCGGCTTAGGCTCAAATCCGCCAATTTTGCCAATGAAGGTGTGGATTCCACCGAAGGGGACAAGGTACCCATACTCGATTGAGTCGGCCTCGGGGCCCCAGCCGGCATCATCAATGTAGAGCTTTCTGCAACGACTCTTGATCATCCTGCCAATGGCATATCCCTCGATCCCTGGGAAAGAGCCCTTCAAGAACTTGAAACCATCATGCGCTGGCCCCATGATGGGCGCCAATTGCCGTGGTTTTTTCATGGCAGATGTCCTAGTGTGAGGACTTAGACGTGAGGCCATCGCAACTAGGTAATTAGCTTGTCGGGGTTGATCGGAATCGAGAGACGCAAATTTACCCAGGTTCGGCCCCTCGCGATCGAGGTAATAGCCTACTTCCTGCTTGTTTGCTTATTTTTGGTTGATCAATTACAAGGGAGTTGATTTGCTTGACCTAGCTATTGATCGATTGTAACTTAGTCCTATCTGCCCCTGAGACCCGCCTTTATATATAGGTCGAGATCCATGGTTTACAAGAGTCCGGGTCGTACTACGATCCGTGACTTAGTATGTTTACAACTTGTCTCCTAAGTAAGGGAACTCCTAGCGACTTGGACTTTGGGGCCACGAGTCGCCATCTTCGGAACTAGGCCCTAAGCCGGCCCACTTTGTGAGCCGCCCAACTGTCTTGCTCCTGGGCGCCCTGACCCATCTAGACCCTTGCTCCTAAGCCGCCACCTAGATCACCCGGCCTAATCATGGCGGGTTATATCACGGGGTTACATCCCCAATAGGCAGAGTGTCGGAAAAGGTCCCGAGATGGGGTCTCAAGAAGACAGGAACTTGCGACGGTGAAAAGGTATTTTGGTGTGCCCTCTGGTCTATGGGGAATATTTGGGTATTTAAAGAAGACGGATTTGGGTTAGAAGTGCCACGAGGGGCCTACAAGCTTGCCGCCCCCTGAGCTTGTGGCCCTCTCGTGGCCCTTCCGGCCTCCTCCCAAAGCTTCTAGGGTGTCTTGTAGTCCAAGGAAAATCATCAAAAAGTTTTGTTCCATTTGGACTCCGTTTGGTATTGATTTGCTGTAAAGACAAAAACAAGGGGGAAACAACAACTGGCACTCGGCACTAGGTTAATAACTTAGTCCTAGAAAATGACATGAAATAGCATAATAATGCATAAATGTCCAAGATTGATAATATAATAGCATGGAACAATAAAAAATTATAGATACATTGGAGACGTATCAGTGGTCAGAGGTATGAACACCCGATGTTCACTACACTGACATAGAGCCATGGGACCAACAAGGGGCGCCCCTTCCATCGTCAACTGAGGGTGGGGCACCGAGGACTACTTAGATTCTCGGCCATGGAGGGGCCGAGTTATTGGAGCGCCAACGATGATGGATGTAGCTTTGAGCAGCTCCTCCATCCTTCCCAATGACCGTGTCATGCTCGACACAACCTAAAACCAGTTTTGGTCCGCCAAAGCTAGAGTATTTGAAACATTCCATGGCCTAGTGAAAGGCTTTGAGGTATGCTTTTTTACCAAGTTTTTACAATTCATTTTGATGGTTCGAACAATATATTCAGGTATAACTAGTATCCCTCAAGGAGTATGCTAGGCTTCGTCCGAAGACAACATATTAGAACTTGAATGATTTATGAATTTGCTTGAAAGCGTAATTGTGGTAGCCCCCTGATACATCTCCAACATTTTTTATTCTTTCATGCTATTATATTATCAATATTGGATACTTCATATGCAATTTTATATCAGTTTTGGGAACTAACCTATTAACTCAGTGCCCAGTGCCAGTTCCTATTTTCTAAAAGTTTTTTGTTTTTCAGAAAATCAAAACCAAACAAAGTCGAAACACGATCAAACTTTACAGTGATTTTTTCTGGACCAGAAGGGACCCTAGAAGCTTCGAGAAGAGACCAGAAAATCTATGGGCGAGTGATGACCCACAAGTATAGGGGATCAATCATAGTCCTTTCGATAAGTAAGAGTGTTGAACCCAACGAGGAGTAGAAGGAAATGACAAGCAGTTTTCAGCAAGGTATTTTCTGTAGGCACTGAAATTGTCGATAACAGGTAGTTTTGTAGCAAGGCAATTTGTAACGAGCAAGTAATAGTAGTTGTGCCAAAGGTGCAGCAAGGTAGCCCAGTCCTTTTTGTAGCAAAGGACAGGCCGGAAAGGTCTCTTATAATGAGCAAAGAGTTCTTGAGGACACACGGGAATTTCATCTAGTCACTTTCATCATGTTTGTTTGATTCGTGTTCGTTACTTTGATAATTTGATATGTCGGTGGACCGGTGCTTGGGTGTTGTTCTCACTTGAACAAGCCTTCCACTTATGATTACCCCCTCCCGCAAGCATCCGCAACTACGAAAAAAGAATTAAGATAAATCTAACCATAGCATGAAACATATGGATCCAAATCAGCCCTTACGGAATAGCACATAAACTAGGTTTAAGCTTTTGTCATTCTAGCAACCCATTATCTAATAACTACTCCACCATGCTTTCCCTTAGGCCCAAATATGGTGAAGTGTCATGTAGTCAATGTTCACATAACACCACTAAGGGAAACAACAACATACATATCATCAAAATACCGAACGAATACCAAATTTTCACATGATTACTTATGACAAGACTTCTCCCATGTCCTCAAGAACAAATGTAACTACTCATAAGGCATATTAATGTTCAAGATCAGAGGGGTATTGAATATCATAATGGATCTGAACATATGATCTTCCACCAAATAAACCAACAAGCATCAACTACAAGATGTAATCAGCACTACTAGCAACCCACAAGTACCAATCTGAGGTTTCGAGACAAAGATTGAATACAAGGGATGAACTAGGGTATGAGATCAGATAGTGTTGGTGAAGATGTTGATGAAGATTGGTCCTCCCATGATGAGAGGATCCTTGGTGATGATGATGGCTTTGATTTCCCCCTTCTGGAGGGAAGTTTCCCTAGCGGAATCTCTCTGCCGGAGAGCAAAAGTGCTCCAGCCCAGGTTCCGCCTCGAGACGGCAGCGATTCGTCCTGAAACCTTCCTTCTGTTTTTTTCTAGGGCAAATGGCATCATATAGGTGAAGATGGGCCCCAGAGGCCTGCTAGGCTCACCACAAGCTCAGGGGGCACACCCCGCAAGCCTGTGGCTGCCTGGTGACTCACCCTATGGTACTTATTTCGCCAATAATTTTTATATATTCCAAAATAGTTCTTCGTCAATTTTCATCTCATTTGGAGATGTTTAGAAAAATGCCTCCGATATAGCCCTTTCCGGTCCAGAATTCCAGGTGCCAGCAATCTCCCTATTTATGTGGAACTTGCAAAATAAGAGAGAAAAGGCATAATAATTGTATCATAAAGTAAAATAGCAATCCATAATGCAATAAATGTCAACATAAAAACATGATGCAAAATGGACGTATAAGAGAGCCACAAGCTCACTCCATGCCCTGCCAGTTCCAGAAGGTCATCAAACATTTTCTGGCACCATTGCCGGGGAGCATAGCGCTTGGTTATTACTGACCCACTCGCACATAGTTTATTTTTGTTTGTTGCTATTTATCTTGTCGTTTTTATCTTACCCCAAAAGTACAAAAAAATGTCTTGCTTTGAGAAGTCCGGTGAAGACATAGTTGCCGCAATGAAACGAGCTAATGGAAGAGGAAGGGTATATGAAGAATACTGGCACTCCCAAAAAGGTATTGTTGTGGGTGAGCAATTTTTGGTGTTGGATCATGTAACCTCTTTAATCTTGAAGTTACAATGCGAATCCACTGTCCACATGAGCTTTTTCTACAAAGATCACCCACACCCAGTTGTGAGATCTACAACGATGGTGACTACCCTTATGAGAAAGTTGAAGTCATGGAGGAGATGATGTTAATGCTTAGATCCTATGAGCTTTTAGGTTGGGCTGAGAGATTCCCAACTAAAGACATTACTAAGCACAAAGTTTTGATAGAGGATGTCCATGATTTTTTGTGTAGATTGTGATTTTCATGAAAATCCTTTATTCTTGGACTATGACATGTGGCCGACCGCAACCTCCCAAGTCACTATTTTGCAGGAACATAACCTTATGTAGGAACATAAAGATATCATCGAGCCACAAGAAGAAGAATGCTTGGAAAATGAGCCAGCGGAACACGGGGATGAAGGATGGAATGCACAATATCCGAAAACTGCCGCCCATGGTAAATATTTTAGACATAATTAATGTGCAACTTGATAAAAATTATGAAGGTTATTATCGGTGTCAAAACCGGCGGATCTCGGGTAGGGGGTCCTGAACTGTGCGTCTAAGGCGGATGGTAACAGGAGGCAGGGGACACGATGTTTTACCCAGGTTCGGGCCCTCCTGATGGAGGTAAAACCCTACGTCCTGCTTGATTATTCTTGATAATATGAGTAGTACAAGAGTTGATCTACCACGAGATCGGAGAGGCTAAACCCTAAAAGCTAGCCTATGGTATGATTGTATGTTGTCCTACGGACTAAAACCCTCCGGTTTATATAGACACCGGAGAGGGCTAGGGTTACACAAGGTCGGTTACAAAGGAGGAGATATCCATATCCGTATTGCCTAGCTTGCCTTCCACGCCAAGTAGAGTCCCATCCGGACACGGGACGAAGTCTTCAATCTCTTATCTTCATAGTCCAACAGTCCGGCCACAGGATATAGTCCGGCTTTCCGGAGACCCCCTAATCCAGGACTCCCTCGGTAGCCCCTAAACCAAGCTTCAATGACGATAAGTCCGGCGCGCAGTGTTGTCTTCGGCATTGCAAGGCGGGTTCCTCCTCCGAATACACCATGGAAGAATTTGAATACAAGAATAGTGTCCGACCCTGCAAAATAAGTTCCACGTACCACCGTAGAGAGAATAATATTTCCACAAATCTAATCTGCTGACACGTTTTGGTAACATGACATCACGCCATGGCCCGGTGATTATTCGAACCGTTTCCTTTAACTAGCCCAGCACATAACGCGAGGCAGTTTTTTGACACGTCTTGTCAAAGCAGAGATCGTGTCCCCCTTATTACGGGATTCTCATCAATACGGACATGGGTAACCCAACCGTGCCTAGGACTCCTAGATTTTAGGCAAGTCCCAAACAGCCACGAGGAGGACGCTTGATATTCACCCTCTTTATAAAGGGATAAGGCTTTTACTTTTTTCCCTCCCGTGCTCAATCGAATCCTTCCCCCGCCTCGAGTTCTAAAACCCAAAGCCCAGGTCAGGTGCTTCGGACCTTCAATCATGTCTGGATCCAGCCTTCAGGGCCGGTGGATGCCTTCCTTCGTCACGGAGGAGGACATCAAGAAGTTGAGGGAGGCCACATACCTGACCATCGAAATTCCGCATAGGCTGCCCACCCGAGGGCAGGTCATCCCTACTTCCGAACCCAACGAGAGCGTTGTGTTCGTCTCCCACTTCCTCCGAGGACTAGGCCTCACTCTGGATCCCTTTGTTAGGGGTCTTATGTTTTATTACGGGCTGGATTTTCACGATCTAGCCCCGGATTCCCTCCTTCACATCTCGTCATGCATTGTCGTTTGTGAGGCCTTCCTCCGCATTACCCCTCACTTTGGCCTGTGGCTCAAGACCTTTGATGTGAAGCCGAAGATGGTCGAGGGGCAGCATCCAGCATGCGGAGGTGCTCTAATAAGCAAAATTGTCGGCGCTCCATGGCCGAAGGGTTCATTTCCAGAGGTGTCCGGATTGTGGCAGCGGGAGTGGTTTTACGTCACAGCTCCCGAAGTGCCAAGTGGGTAGCTGCCCCCACTTTTCGCTCGGGCCCTCCACCACTACTGATGTCGTGGATTAGCAGGGGGCTGAGCTGGGGTCCAGCCAAGGATGTGCCTATACTGTAGAGCCGCATCCAAGATCTCTTCGAAAGAGATTTCAGTCTGGTTATGGTAGTGCAAGTTATGCTGGTTCGTCGAGTCCAGCCTTGCAAACACCGGCCCCTTCGCATGTGGGAGTTCAACCCGGAAGGACCGCACACTATTCAGAATTTCCTCGGCCTGACGCACGAGGAGATGTACAAATCATTCTTCGGACCCCAAATAGAGTGTCTGGACACTACCGAGGACGTGAGACTGAGCAGCAACCGCACCGCGGCCCAAGTAAGTAATCCCCTAGCCGAACACACTGTCTTTTTATTTATCATGACATCATTCTGAAGAATCGCTCTTTGACCAGGACTGGATAACAAAGGCGAAGATGATCCGGTGTTTGGCCCCCCTTCCTGAAGGCTTGGACAATCCGGTGCTGGAAAAGATGCTCGAGCCAGCACCTCGCCCGGTGCCCTCAAAGGAAGATGAAGGGGGGAATAAAGAGGGCGAAAGCGGGCCTCCATCGCTACCTATTCCAACCGAGGGAATGAGCGCCTTCGCGAGGGAGGATAACCAAGGGGAAGAATCTGATGTTCTCTCGCCCTGGGGAAGGAAGAGGACTACCTTTGAACATCCAGAAACTAAGGTTTCCAAACGGGAGAAGAAAACTCCACCAGAGGGTCCTGCCTCGGAGGGTGCTCTTGCCGCACAAAGTTCGCGCAGGGATCGGCCCTCTAACGAGATGTAAGTAATCAAAAAGTACTTAGTAGTGAAGATATACTACCTTACCTCTGAGGAAAATAACCGAAGCATTTATCTTGCAGTTTGGATCTTAGCCCTTCTCAGCAGAGCTCGTCTTCGGGGGATCTTCTTCCGGAGATGATGGAGAGCGAAACGCCTCCCCCGGACTCCCCCGCTCAAGAAGCGGGCGACCTTGAAGTGTCGTCACGGAGGGTTTCTCCTGATCCGGCAAGGCCAGAAGGTAATCCTATGGCCACCCGATCAGTATCCGGCTCTTGAATAGAGCAATCAAAAGAGTCCGGCACCATCTGGTATGCGGTCGGACGTACTGAACGGTCTGCTAGAGCGAGCAGCTATCTCAGAAGAACACCGTACATTGATGGGTACGGTGATTGAAAGGATTTCGTCCGCCGAAAGCGGGTTGCATGAAGCCTTTATGAGTCTACTGATGGGTTTTGAGGTACGTGAAATGATATACATTTGTGATAGTACCTCACATTTTTAGGTGTGCCCTGTGTAGATAGTAGCCCCTGAGACTCTGGTTGTCGTCGAGAACGACGCAAACATAGGATCGTAGTCCCAGGTAATAACCAGACCGCCTTTATGTGCAGGTGGTTGAAGCTTCGGTGGCTAGCCGGACTGATGGGTTTGCCGAACTAAAGCGGCAACTGGATGCAGCAGATGCCGACGTTGAGCTTGTTAACAAGCGGCTCGACGAGGCACAGGGTAGGTGATTTTTCAGGTGAATGTCACATGGTAAGAGCAGCATGATGCCAGTATCTTTAATATGTTGTGACTGCAGATGGAGCTGCCACCGTGGAGACCCTTCGGGCGGAGCATGCCCGAGCCAAGGAGCAAGCAAGGAGTAGTAATGCGGCCGCTTTGAAGGCGGCCGAAGAGTTAAGAGCCGAGAAGGCCGCGCTTAGAGAGACCAAAGAAAAAATGGCAAAGATGACTGTAAAGTTGAAAGATACTGCCGACCGCTGCTAGCTTCTTGAAGAAGAAAACCGGGCAAAGGCGACGGGCCTGGAAAAGGCCACGATGGCGACCAAAGACACCCGCTCTGCAATGAGAGCGAAGAAGGAGGAACTGCATGCAGCCGGGGATATTGTGGCTGGGAAGCCCTTTATGCTGCGGAGGAAGTTTGGAGATCCTCGGTATGCCCCTCTGGATCGGCTGTGGAGTTCGGCAGACGCATATCTGTACTTGGCGGCAAGCGCTGTCGATGCGGCCGAATACTTTCGAGATCAAACAGATCATGAAGTGGACAAGCTATTCTGGTTGCAATTTAACGTTCCAGAGCGTCCGCTTCCATTGACTGGTCAGCTTGCCGAATGGGCCGAGCTCAATAGATTGTTCGGACTCGCCATGAGGTCTGTCGTGGATCATCTGTGGCCAGAAAGGCCAAAGCCGAACATCTATTTTAGCTTGGTGTAGCAGTTCCTTGGTGCGGTGTCGCGCATTAATGCGATGAAGAGGTCGGCGTGCATAGAAGGCTCGCGGATGGCCCTTGCCCGTGTCAAAACATACTGGGCGGAGATGGATGCCACCACTGTTGCGGCGCAGGGTTCGTCCATAGGCCGAGTGGCTGCCGAGCACTATTTTGAAGAAGTTCTTGAGGGTGCTCGTTCGATAGAGGCCCAGTGCTCAAAGAATATTATGTTTGAGTGACATGTGTTCCCATTGTAAAAACAATGTTTTATTAAATTTATCAAGGCTGTATTTATACTTTTGCCCAAAAGTAATATGATGCCTCATGTGCGGCCGTTTACGTATATATGTATATAACCTGAAAGATTGCAGTCGTCGGCTTCAGCCCCCACGTGTATAATGCGGGGGTGTTCACAGAAGACGCGTGTTCACACTTGATCCAACATCTTGGTCCATTTAAGGAGGTGATAGCGTAGCGAACTAGGCAACCAGACTATAATGCTTTAACACTTTCACTTAGCCGGAGGAGTTTGACAGTGGGGCTATTATATAGCCCCTGGTGGCTCCACACTCACCCGAATTCGGGGTGCGTACATGCCTGGCCGGGAAACGGCCCTTCGTTAAGGCGGAGGAATCCCGAAGATTCCGATAGGTCATCGAGTGGTTGACCAGTCTCACGCTATATCATGACAGTCAGTTTTCGGCTTTCTCTACTGAGGTGCTCGTCCGGATGAACCAGGGCACAATCACAGTAGTTCTCCTGGTGCCGCCTTAGCCGATAGAGCGGAATGTAAGGCAGCAAAACACAGGAGCCGGGCAAACCCAACATTTGACCAAAGACATGATTCGGAGCTGATGCATATAAGGCCAAACTCGCGATGCCGAACACTCCCTAAGGTATTCGATCTTTATGGTGTAAACCGTGCCTAAACAGTGCCCGTTGTAATAAGCCCCTGGTGTCCAGGTACGTGCATTATTCTGACGTGGCCACATGCCAAGACGTCAGCATCCTTCTCCACTGTACTGAGAATCCGAGGGATGTGCATCAACAAGAGACAGTAAAAAAGGTTTACGCGGGGTCTTAATCTAAAAAGAATCCTCGGAACGGGTCCCTGCTGCACGTCTGCGCCTGTGTCTCCGTGTGCCGTATCCTGGACGGGTGTAGCACGATGGTCATCTGTAAAAGAGAGGAACTTAGTTGAAAAGTTGTCGTGCAATAAGGTAGGTTATACTAAAGAAACCATGTACAATTCAAGATGAGTAAAATTGAGCCTGATTGCCACTTGTTTGCGCGCGTTGAGCCCCTTGTATTGTAATAGGGGTGTGGCCATCAAACCTGTATTAATTACATATAGCTGTGCCGAACTTGTCTAACTGCGTCCGTGGTCTCAACGACCTGTCAAATGCTTTAGTTGGTGAGGCCGTTTAGTGTGCGGCTGCCAAGGCGGCCGCACTATCTTCGGCGCGCAAGGAGCGCTCAATATTCCCATTTACTGTAATGATGTCGCGTGGACCAGGCATCTTAAGCGTGAGGGAAGCGTAATGCGGTATTGTGTTAAAGCGAGCGAAAACTTCATGTCCGAGTAGTGCTTGATAGCCACTTTGGAACGGAGCGATGTGGAAGGTTAAATTTTCGCTACGGAAGTTATCGGGGAAGCCGAATATAACCTGTAGTAGCAGGGAGCCCGTGCAATGAGCCTCTGGGCCTGGTGTTACTCCTTTAAAGGCAGTATTGCTGTGGCAAATTTTTGTTTGGTCCATCCCCATTTTGCGGACCGTGTCCTGATATATCAGGTTTAAACCGCTGCCGCCATCCATCAGGACTCGTGTGAAGTGGTATCCGTCAATTATTGGATCTAATACCAAGGCATCCCATCCTGCACGCCGGATACTTGCCGAGTAATCCCGATGGTTGAAGGTGATCGGTTGAGACGACCAGTGGCAGAATTCCGCGGTGATAGGCCCTGGGGCATATTTCTCTAGGAGTGTCGCTTTGTTTCTCCCCTTTATCACGTGTAACACGTTTACTGTTTTGACTTCTGGTGGTAATTTCTTCTGTTCCCCAGTGCTTTGCTTGAGAGGCTCGTCCTCATCTTCGCTTGGTGTATCCTGCCCCTTGTGTTCGGCGTTGAGCTTGCCGGACTACTTGAAGACCCAACATTCTCTGTGGGTATGATTTGCAGGTTTACCGGGGGTGCTATGGATCTGACATATTTGGTCCAGAATTTTGTTTAGGCTGGACAGTTCATCTCTGTTACCTTTGGAGGGCGGCTTTTGCTGACCTGGCCGAGAGCTTCTGAATCTGGCGTTTACCGCCGTGCTCTTCGGTCTGTCTTCTTTATTCCGGCACTTATTTTTGCTGCGTCGTGATTTCTCGTTTCCATCCCTGACTTTGGATGTACTTGGGTCGCTGGTGCTACATCAGGCTAACCAGCTGTCCTCGCCCGCGCAAAAGCGGGTCATGAGGCTTGTTAATGCTGCCATTGTTCTCGGCTTTTCTTGGCCGAGGTGTCTGGCAAGCCATTCGTCTCGAACGCTATGCTTGAAAGCTGCTAATGCTTCGGCATCCGGATAGTCGACTATTTGGTTCTTTTTAGTGAGGAACCTGTTCCAAAGCTTTCGGGCTGACTCACCATGCTGTTGAGTTATATGACTTAAATCGTCTGCATCCGGTGGTCGGACATAGGTCCCTTGAAAATTTGCCCGAAAAGCTTCTTCGAGCTCTTCCCGGCTTCCGATGGAGTTTTCGGGGAGGCTTTTAAGCCAGTGTCGAGTTGGCCCTTTGAGCTTGAGGGGTAAGTACTTGATGGCGTGGAGATCGTCTCCTTGAGCCATATGGATATGGAGGATGTAGTCCTCAATCCAGACTCCAGGGTCTGTTGTTCCGTTGTCCGCCTCTATGTTTACGGGTTTGAAATCCCCTGGAAATTCATGGTCCAGCACCTCGTTGGTGAAAGATAGGGGGTGTGCAGCACCCCTGTATTTGGGTGTACCGTGGTGTTCGGATGTTTGTTGTGTTGCATTGCATGCTGGAGCGCGCTTGCGTGGTCCATAGATGGATCTGGTTGCGCCGTCCTTTTGATGCGAGCCCTTACGCGGGTCGTGTACTGGTTTATGTGCGGCGTCGTTTGCCGCTCTGTGTTGGCTATGAGGTCGTCTATCTGACCGGATGGCTGTTTTATTTTTTAATTCTGGAGGATCTAAGGCCTCCTCATCGAATTCAGGTAGCAACTTTCGCTTCGGGTAGCTATTGGTGTGGCGATTATTGTCGTACTTCGCTGCAGTGTTTAGTACTTCACTCCATCTGATTTTGAGTGTGTCTTGTGCAGCCCTGAGCCTTTGCTTCTGCTTTTGCAGACTCCTCGCAGTGGCAACCAGCCTTTGGTGGGCATTCTGTTGCCCCAGGTGCCTGTCCGGTGTGATGTCGTCCGGACTGTTATCATCGACGGGGTTGGGTTGTTCGGTTTGATTCTCCGTGTTGCCGTGGTCAGGTGATGGTTCACCCTGCTCTAACGCTGGGTCTATATGATCGTTGTTTCTGCCGAGGCGGGATTTCGAGCGGTGCTTACGCCGCCGCTTTGACTGCTTCTCGAGGGAATAACCCTTTGCTGCGTCCTTTCGTTCCTCGTCGTCGTTTTCTTTTGGTGTGTCCACCATGTATACGTCATGTGATGAAGTGGCGTCCGGTGCCCTATGGGCAGTGGTTCCTATTCGTCTCCTGCATCGTTGTCCATACCATCGATGTCTTCGGAGTCGAAGTCGAGCATGTCGGTTAAATCGTCGACAGTGGCTACTAAGTGGGTGGTGGGTGGGCGACGAATTTCTTTGTCATCCGCATCCTAATCATGTCGGACATAGTTCAGCCAGGACTCTCCTGACAAGGAGAGAGACCTTAATGAGTTAAGTATGTCGCCGAAGGGCGAGTGCTGAAAGATATCCGCGGAGGTAAACTCCATGATCGGCGCCCAGTCGGATTCGATAGGCACGGGTGCAGGCGGTTCGAAGTCTGTGGCCGGGGAAGAATCTGGTAGTTTGGCGTCACGGCTCCTGTGAAGGGTAAGGTCGATCCTCGGCTTGATAGCCGCTGAGAGTACGGCCTCCTTGGCGGGGTCTATCCACCCGTCCATGGATGGCGCGATTGGCTCCGAATTGAGGGTCGGAGCAGTCACCGATGCGATCTCCTGAACAACGTCCGATGGTAGAGCTAAATCATGCTCATCGAGACCATGCGGCGCACTCGGCAGGGGCTCGAATCCGTCGAAGATCAAGTCTCCACAGATATCGGCCTTGTAGTTTAAGCTTCCAAACCTGGCCTGATGGCCAGGGGCGTAACTTTCGATCTGCTCCAGATGGCCAAGTGAGTTGGCCCACAGTGTGAAGCCGCCGAACACAAAGATCTGTCCGGGAAGAAAAGTCTCACCCGGGACTGCATCGCTATCGATGATCATAGGAGCCATCAAGCCTAACGGCGATGACACAGAGGAACTCTCAATGAAAGCACCAATGTCGGTGTCAAAACCGGCGGATCTCGGGTAGGGGGTCCCAAACTGTGCGTCTAAGGCGGATGGTAACAGGAGGCAGGGGACACGATGTTTTACCCAGGTTCGGGCCCTCTTGATGGAGGTAAAACCCTACGTCCTGCTTGATTATTGTTGATAATATGAGTAGTACAAGAGTTGATCTACCACGAGATCGGAGAGGCTAAACCCTAAAAGCTAGCCTATGGTATGATTGTATGTTGTCTTACGGACTAAAACCCTCTGGTTTATATAGACACCGGAGAGGGCTAGGGTTACACAAGGTCGGTTACAAAGGAGGACATATCCATATCCGTATTGCCTAGCTTGCCTTCCACGCCAAGTAGAGTCCCATCCGAACACGGGACGAAGTCTTCAATCTCGTATCTTCATAGTCCAACAGTCCGGCCACAGGATATAGTCCGGCTGTCCAGAGACCCCCTAATCCAGGACTCCCTCAGTTATGATTTACCTGTAGCTCCTCACCCTCTTGATTATACAGATATTGTGAAGTTGCAGTCACTAACATTTCAGGCATATCAACTTAGCTTGGTGCATCGACACTCAACCAAGAGCGAGTACAAATTTACATATATGATGTTGATGCACCATAAGTGAGTACGCCTCCGACCGAGCTCTGCTATGACGTGCTTGTTGGTGCAATTCTTGCCCCCTGTGTTTTGGAGATTGTTGACAGAAACATGCATGGACTGATTTGTTTGCTAGTGCACACAGCGAGAAATAGTCCATGTAGAACCAAAGAAGAATGCCAACTTTGGTGTCAAGTTCGAGGAACTTCACCGAAGGATGTTTGAGATACAGAGATGCAGTGCCATATCTCTCGAGGCCGTTCTGGTGAGAAGATTGATGTGAATAAGTTGACCCCTTAAAATCTATTGCTACTGTGAAGCAATTGGTTCGGAGCTCATACGAAGGATAGTGACTGAGAAGATCGAAGGCGAAGCGAGGACATAGAATTTAGTTTGTTCTTATTCTTCTATTTCTTAAGTCTTAGCACCTCCGTACTATTAAGAGGGGTATAGGTTCTCGAAGAATGGATCCGCTGTGATGGTTAGCCCAAACCTATGCAAGTATGAGAGAAATCTCTTTATGCTCTGAATGATTACCTGTTACAAGAAGACATAGTTCTTTAGTGTTGTAGGAGATATCTTTCGAACTGAGGAGTTAGCATTTATTGCTCCAGAAGGAATGTTACCATTGTGCTCAATTTTTGATCGTTGGACTCACGTTGTTCGACCATTGATTGATGTACATGTGCATTTTGGTCATTTCCCATCAGGGAAGGTTGCAGCTATAAATAGCCACCCCGCTCCAATGTTGTCTACTAGCTTCTCCGCTTAATATTTCTGAGAAGATTGATTGAGCAACCCCTCTCTGAGTGATTTGAGTTTAAAATCCACTAAGAGAAAACCAAGAACCAAAACTTAGATAGTAGTTGAGCATCACAGTAGTTCTAAGTTAGAGTTCTTGTACCTATTACTCTTGAGAGTTGCGCACTCTCTAGACGGTTAGGTGTCAGCTTGAGTGTTGAAGAGTTGTTTTCTTCACCGAGCAAGATCTTCAGCAACCAAGAGTGATTGTGGTTCGCGAAGGAAGTATATCGAAGGTTTGGAGATTGCCGATAAGCATCTACCACGAGTGAGATCAACTGGAGTCCGATCAGCTCCTAGTTGAAGGAGAAGGATGGAGAGAGGTTTGCTCATGTGTTCAATCACAAATCCCTCCAACGAGATGTAGTCCTTTGGCAGAAGGACAAACTGGTCTACCAGTTACTCTTGTCGCCATCGAGCATCACTGGTCCATTCTACTCTTTGTATTTCTACTAGGAGTTTTTTTAATGTGTGATATCGATTATGTATTTTCTTATGGTCTGATCTGTTATCTTTCGTTAGTAAGTTGCTACATATCTTTGTTATCATTCGAGCAGTACTCTAGCACTAGTATCTCTTGTCACTTTCATCTCACTTTTTGTATTTGGAATCATATTTTGCTGTTGTAATTGATTGCTTACTGCTTTACTATCGTGATAGTGAAACCTATCATCTGTTATACTCGTGCCATTATCACTTCCTACCTCGAAGGATTTGTACCTCGATAGGTTTCCTGCCTAAGCTTATTTCATTCGTACCTATTCCGCTACCGTGTCTGGAACAGATTCAATACATTCAAAAGAATTTTTGAATCTCCCATTCACCCCCCTCTGGACTTGTGACGCCCCCGATTCAATCGTACACTAATCATGCACGCAAATGTGTACGATCAAGATCAGGGACTCACGGGAAGATATCACAACACAACTCTAAAACATAAATAAGTCATACAAGCATCATAATACAAGCCAGGGGCCTCGAGGGCTCGAATACAAGTGCTCGATCATAGACGAGTCAGCGGAAGCAACAATATCTGAGTACAGACATAAGTTAAACAAGTTTGCCTTAAGAAGGCTAGCACAAACTGGAATACAAATCGAAAGAGGCGCATGCCTCCTGCCTGGCATCCTCCTAAACTACTCCTGGTCGTCGTCAGCGGGCTGCACATAGTAGTAGGCACCTCTAGCGTAGTAGGAGTCGTCGTCGACGGTGGCGTCTGGCTCCAGGGCTCCAGCATCTGGTTGCGACAACCAGGTAGAAGGGAAAGGGGAAAAGAGGGAGAAAAGCAACCGTGAGTACTCATCCAAAGTACTCGCAAGCAAGGAGCTACACTACATATGCATGGGTATATGTGTAAAAGGCCATATCGGTGGACTGAACTGCAGAATGCCAGAATAAAAGGGGGATAGCTAATCCTGTCGAAGACTACGCTTCTGGCAGCCTCCGTCTTGCAGCATGTAGAAGAGAGTAGATTGAAGTCCTCCAAGTAGTATCTCCAAGTAGCATCTCCAAGTAGCCTCTCCAGTAGCATCGCATAGCATAATCCTACCCGGCGATCCTCCCCTCGTCGCCCTGTGGAAAAGCGATCACCGGGTTGTCTGTGGAACTTGGAAGGGTGTGTTTTATTAAGTATCCGGTTCTAGTTGTCATAAGGTCAAGGTACAACTCCAAGTCGTCCTGTTATCGAAGATCACGGCTATTCGAATAGATTAACTTCCCTGCAGGGGTGCACCAACTTACCCAACACGCTTGATCCCATTTGGCCGGACACACTTTCCTGGGTCATGCCCGGCCTCGGAAGATCAACACGTCGCAGCCCCACCTAGGCAAAACAGAGAGGCCAGCACGCCGGTCTAAACCTAAGCGCACAGGGGTCTGGGCCCATCGCCCATAGCACACCTGCATGTTGCGAGGGCGGCCGGAAGCAGAACTAGCCCCCTTAATACAAGAGCAGGCTTACGTTCCAATCCGGCGCGCGCCGCTCCGTCGCTGACATCTGAAGTGCTTCGGCTGATACCACGACGCCGGGATACCCATAACTACTCCCACGTAGATGGTTAGTGCGTATAGGCTCGTAGCCAACTCAGATCAAATACCAAGATCTCGTTAATCGTGTTAAGTATCCGCGAACGCCGACCAGGGCCAGGCCCACCTGTCTCCTAGGTGGTCTCAACCTGCACTGTCGCTCCGCCACAAAGTAACAGTCGGGGGCCGTCGGGAACCCAGGCCCACCTCTACCGGGATGGAGCCACCTGTCCTTTTAGCCCCCTCATCAGAATCACTTGCGGGTACTCATCGAGCTGACCCGACTTTAGTCACCATCTGAATAGTATGTATGTATGTATAGTATATACCCGTGATCACCTCCCGAGTGATCACGGCCCAATAGTGTAGCAAGGCAGACTGACAAGAATGTAGGGCCAATGATGATAAACTAGCATCATATACTAAGTATTTAGGATTGCAGGTAAGGTATCAACAAATGTAGCAACAATGTCAGGCTATGCATCAGAATAGGATTAACGGAAAGCAGTAACATGCTACACTACTCTAATGCAAGCAGTATAGAGGAGAATAGGCGATATCTGGTGATCAAGGGGGGGGGCTTGCCTGGTTGCTCTGGCAAGAGAGAGGGGTCGTCAACTCCGTAGTTGAACTGGGCAGCAACGGCGTCGGTCTCGTAGTCTACCGAAGAGAAGAGGGGGGAAGAAACAATAAATACAGTGCAAACATAAGCAAGACGACGCAAGACATGACAAAGAGCGATGCTAGGTGTGTCCTAACGCAGTATGAGGTGATGCCGGCGAAGGGGGAAAACATCCGGGAAAGTATTCCCGGTGTTCCGTGTTTTCGGGCAAAGGAGCCGGAGGGGGAAAGTTGCGAGTTTGATATGTTAGGGGTGTGTGGCGGACGAACGGGCTGCGTATCCAGATTCGTCTCGTCGTTCTGAGCAACTTTCATGTAGAAAGTATTTTAATCCGAGTTACGGATTAAAAGATATGATTTTCTGAAGATTTTATTAATTTCTGGTATTTAATTAATTATTTAAATTAATTCGAAAATGAATTAATGACATCAGCATGATGTCATGCTGACGTCAGTAGTCAACAGAGTTGACTGGGTCAAACTGCCATGTGGGTCCAGTGGGACCCACCTGTCATACTCTGTTTAGGTTAATTAGGCCTTAGTTAAACTAAGTACTATTTAATTAAACTAACTGGTTAATTAGCTTAATTAAACATGATTAATTAACTTAATTAATTCACTTATTGATTAATTAATTAATGTAATTATTTATTTATTTATTTATTTTTAATTCTTTTTTTAAATAAAGTTCTGGGGCATGGGCCCCACATGTCATAGGCCCTAGGGACCTTAGCGGGCGTTGGTGCTAGCGGGTTCGGGCGCAACGGGCACGGGCGCTGCCCGGGCGGAGACCGAACCCACCCGGGTGCGAGGCGGAGGCCGGCGACAATGCGCCGGCGGCCAGAGGCACAGCGCACACAGCCGCACGGGTGCGTAGCGGCCCAACGCGGGGCTCGTCGGGAACGGGCGGAGGCAGGGGTTGCGGCGTGGTGCGGGCGCGGCGGTGCACACGCACGGGTAGGAGCCACTGCAGCTGGGGGGGCGAGCCGGCCACCACGGCGTGCATGCATACGGCAAGGGGAGAGACCGTGGCGGAAGCTAGCAGGTCAGGGGAGGTGCGACCAGTGCACGACGGCGGGTTACACGGGCGCGGCAACCGCGAGCTCCTCGGGAGCTCGGGCGTGACGGCGGGGGCGACCTACTGCGACGGGAGGGAAAGAAGAGGGGGAAAGCAGAGGAGGGGCCTCACCGGGCCCTGCATGTGTGCAATAGTGTGCGCGAGGAGGAGTCGGGGAGGCGCCGGAGCTCGGGGCGACGACGGTTGACGACGGGGTGGTGGTGACGATGGGCGACGGCGTCGGGTCAACAGGCGAGGCCGCAGCGTCTGGCGGGTGTCGCGCGAAGGAGAGGAGGGCGAGGGGGAGTCCAGGAGGCAAGCAGCGACGCGATGGGGTCGGCGGTCGGCAACGGAGGCGTCGTCGG
>NC_041392.1:281292009-281300025 GCF_002162155.2 Triticum dicoccoides | reverse complement strand
TGTCTCTTTTAATTTTTTGTTGTTTATTTTCTCTTTTCTTTTATTTATTCTTTTAGTTCTTATTTGTTTTATTTTAGTTTCCAAAAATACAAAAGTGGCACCTAAAATAGTGTTACAATTCATGCCACTGCCACAAACCGTTTAGCACTGAAATAAAAAATAGTTTTAAATTGTTTATTGTTTTAAAGCATTTGAATAATTGCTTTGCTGCTGTTTTATTCACCTCATATTATTTAAATATTTTATAAAGGTGTGGTTTCTCCACCATAACTATCTATGCAATATTTGGTTCACTCCGAACATTTTAGTTTTAATATTTGAAAACGTCTATTGTTTGCTTGATTTTGAATTAGAATTTGAATCGGCTCCGAACTAACACGAGATTAGCGACAGTAATCGAAGTGACGTGGCATCATTAGCAAAGAATTACTGTAGCTTAAATATCCGGGTGTCACAATTCTCCTCCACTACAAGAAATCTCGTCCCGAGATTTAAGAGGGGAGGTAAGGGCAAAGAGATTTGGTTGCGAAATTCTAACGAGTCTTCTCGGTCTTGGTTGCACTTCTCGAAGAGATCGATCCATCACATTGATGTCTTCATTACTCTGCTTCAGGTCATCATGGTGAAGTCGTCCTTTTCTTCGGGAACTCCAACGTACTTACGAATAGGTAAGGGGCAGCTCGGCTACGACATAATGCTTATGAGGGAAACAATCTGGGGTTAACCCATGAATGAGCATAAGATTATCTCTCGAGTTGAACATATAAAATACATCAAGAGTAAGGTACGAAGGTACAATAAGAGGTTCCAAGCGGATAGGTGGTTGCTCGAAGTCCGAACCAGAGTGAGAAAGGGGTTCAAAGTAGCGACAGTAAGCATTGCGTCTGATACCATAATAGAGCACTAGGAAGGTGGCCCATGAATTAAATACGAAGCCAAGCGTGGGGAATAACCACTAGAAACAGGGTTGTACGGGAGAGTCAGGTTTCGATCCAGTGGACTTGTGGGTTATGGGCCCACCATGTGGTTCAAAAGTAGGAAGGACGGAGACGTCTTGCGTGATCATGCAAGAAAGGCATGTCAGAGGATAGCCTGTCGGTTATGTCGGCAACAATGTCGGTACCAAGGGCGAGGGACGAAGAGAACCATTTTCCTGCTCGTTGAACGAGGCGGACTAATAGGCAAAGTTCTCGTCCATCGGTGGTTACCGGAATGCTATCAACAAAAGAAACAGGGTCTTACTGACACGGTTGTACAATGAGATGTTTACAAAAGTAGGAGAATATTACTGCTTAGATCTCATAGATCACAAGAAAGGTTAAACCAAACAATGGAAAGGAAGATATGATTATCGGATTTAACCAGATCAATGGAAAGGAAAAATGTGTTTAAACACATTTTCCAGGGGTATATCCTTCCCAAGGACAAGCAGATGATATCCATGACATGATAGTAGGTAGAAAACCATTTTAGGTAAGGGGAGAAAAATTTCATGACATTACCCATACAACGGTGTTTGGATAATTGATAAAGAGAATTTAGCATTGTGCTTCAAATGTTCTTGGTGATGAACGGAGTACCACAGACATGCTTCAGGTAGCAATGATATGGTGTTTCAATCAAGGGCCCGACTTCGGATACACCAATGATCCATCAGGAGTAACTTATAAAATAAGTCCTACCACTTCCTCCAGGAGGAATGGTTATCCTTGCAAAAGAAATCATAATGATAGGTCCTCCAGCCAAGGGGGGGTGCTAGGCATGACATCATGTTACCGGGTCATCAAAGGACAAACAACATAACTCCTGGAAAGTTGTCCCAACCATCATATCTGACCGAGATTCACATCCAATTGGTGTCATGATGCCTCAGACTCAGGATGTCCGAGAAGAAAAGGCGCAACACAAATCGTTGAAATGGCATTGCAAGATTCTCGGGAAATGAACTATGGGAGCGGGTTCCTGAAACAATAGTTCATCATTAAACCAAGGAGAGGTGAGGAAGTGGCTGATTGA
This sequence comes from Triticum dicoccoides, assembly GCF_002162155.2. NCBI lineage: Eukaryota > Viridiplantae > Streptophyta > Magnoliopsida > Poales > Poaceae > Triticum > Triticum dicoccoides. Next base: position 281,298,009 of record NC_041392.1, on the reverse strand, counting down.
CTCAGCAACAATTCATTGAGATTTTCAAAAGATGGATTTCCACAATAATGTGAACAAGGAGATGACATTTGTCAGATCAAATGGTATAATGATGTATGCTCGAGGAAAACATACACAATTAAACATTGGTTGAAAGGTGCACCCGAAATATGGGTTGGGTTGCACGACCAATGTCAGAATGGTGATTCAATAGTCAATAGCCTAAGAATGAACTTTCGACCATTAACTTCAAAAAAATAGGGTTGCTAGAAGGAAAGAATCCAAACAACACCGTTCACTTGTTGGAATTAACATGGGGACCAAGAAAGAATGGTGATGGTGAGAAGTATTTCTATGTCAAGAATTCTCAAGAGGTGGAACAAATCTCAGAACATTCTTGACATAAAGGATGGTAATACTCCAAGGTAAAGAAGAACAATTGCTGGATAGCAAGGAACTCAAGGTATAACACCAAACATGAACAAGCTTGTGTTGGTGGGAGGGCAATAAAGTGGTCGACGATAATACAATTCATCGAGGGCAAACGATGGTATTTCTCATCATGAATTCAATTGATATCCTGGATGAGCTCAGAATGTTGATGATCACGACACCTTTGTCGCGAGAGTTCATGAAGATGTAATCGATCGGTAACGACGTCAAGTCAAGTAATGATGAAGTGAAACGTTATTGGAACCAAGGGTACGACACAAACTTGAAACCAAGCTTGTTGTTCAAGGAGAAATGATATGACAATGAGGATCGACGTAAGGTTAGTTCATCGTCGAAAATTGGTGCTCCGAGAATAAGGACCAGGTAGCACAGTTAGAATCGTCACGACAATGATATAGCCAAACAGGCTAGGAATGGCGTGATCGGGTACAAACTCGTACTTATAGAAGCTTACTGAAGAGTTGTTGAACCGAAGAGCGGACTCGGTTCAGTTATCGGTGTCTTTGAGTGCTCAATAACTCAGAGCCCGCGAAAAATTGGAATCAGTGGGAAGGTAGCACTTGATGAAGAACTCATAAAAAGTTATGCAGTTCCATGATAATCTCGAGATACCAGGGGGGTAATACTCGACACAAGATCAAAGTAAAGGTTGGACTGGTGTATTGATCCATAGAAGACAACTGTTTTAACTTGTCCGAGAAATGAGATCAAAGAAGAACAATCATGGTCGGAACCATGATTGCAAAGGATCAATTCAACGAAACAAAAGGATATTATATGAAGGAAATAGCTATTATTACAAGAAGCTTCCAGGATAGGATCTACATCGTGTCCATGGGCATGAACACAAAGTTCAAGGTCGACTCCCACTTCTTCAATGTATAACCTTCCATTCACTCCTCGCTTTGATAAAGGCATTAGTGTTGAAAGTTTTACCTGGTGAAATACCAGATGAGTATGACCCATGAAAACTTCCGAGTTCACACATAGTAAGGAAGGCACAGGTTCAACCCATCAGGGCATCTTACGAACATATACCACAAACTTCAATAGTAAATACCACCAGCTCGAAAGTAGAGCATGGTTGGCCAAGCAGATGATACAATTTACCGAAGGCACTATGTATCAGGGGAAGAACTCACAAGGTGATTGAATATGAAGGACACTGTCGGATAAAATCCAACAATGGATCGGGCGATCCACAATGGAGCTAGTGTGAGTATCGGTACTCAATCAGAGGAAGAAAGAACGCACGGACATCATATTATGGAACATCTGAATAATTCGATGCTTAGATAACAAAGGAATTATGATTTCCAAAACAAAGGATCAGAAGCAGACGCTCTGATCAAGGATGGATAAGTTGGATAGACCAGAGGCACAATTGATGACAAATAGTTTGGTTGAGAACCAGCTCATGTTCAAAATGATGTCTGAGCCGAAAAGATAATTTAGAAGGGTTGATCGATGATTGTGTGCATTCGCACACATGTTGAAGCAATAGGATCAAAATGACGGTGTCAAAAGATACTAGTGAATATTGCTAGTGATATGGGAGCATCCATAATGTAAGCAGACAAGTATTTGTAGAGCAATAAGCTGCTAAGGATTTTTTTTTGGAGGATCGAATAGCATTTCGAAGACTTTTGTGAAACACAAGAACAACTGGGGATGAGCGGATACTCGACAAGTGCGAGGATTTATTTGAAGGGGTATTCGTGTGGCAAAGAACTGCTAGGCAGTAGGCACAAAGTATTCTCGGAACAATAGAGAAAACTTCGGGGTATCTTGTAATAACAAGATCAATGGGGGATGATCATATGAATGGCAAGTGTAAGTAGTTATCCATAAGGGTTTATCGGTGGTCGGGAATTGCAAAAGCAACAGGCACAAGGTCTCGAGAGAATATCAAAGAGTATCTCCGAAATCTTCTGGTGCAGTCGGTGATCATCTGGACTGAAGGGGCTCTCCGGGAGAAAGCGTTTTCGAGAACCTAAAGTTAGATTTTAGAAAATCATTTAACCCGAATAGAAGAGAGATCAGAGTCGCAGAGTATAGACGAGGAGTAAAAGATCCTAATACCACCCAATGGCGACGTGGGCCCGTAAGGCACACAGCCAAGTTAGTAAAAGTTTTGCAATGGCTAGACTCAACTTCGACCAAGGAGTTGGAAAGGGGATTCCTATAGGCAGTTGGCTCTGATACCAACTTGTGACGCCCCCGATTCAATCGTACACTAATCATGCACGCAAATGTGTACGATCAAGATCAGGGGCTCACGGGAAGATATCACAACACAACTCTAAAACATAAATAAGTCATACAAGCATCATAATACAAGCCAGGGGCCTCGAGGGCTCGAATACAAGTGCTTGATCATAGACGAGTCAGCGGAAGCAACAATATCTGAGTACAGACATAAGTTAAACAAGTTTGCCTTAAGAAGGCTAGCACAAACTGGAATACAAATCGAAAGAGGCGCAGGCCTCCTGCCTGGGATCCTCCTAAACTACTCCTGGTCGTCGTCAGCGGGCTGCACGTAGTAGTAGGCACCTCCAGCGTAGTAGGAGTCGTCGTCGACGGTGGCGTCTGGCTCCAGGGCTCCAGCATCTGGTTGCGACAACCAGGTAGAAGGGAAAGGGGAAAAGAGGGAGAAAAGCAACCGTGAGTACTCATCCAAAGTACTCGCAAGCAAGGAGCTACACTACATATGCATGGGTATATGTGTAAAAGGCCATATCGGTGGACTGAACTGCAGAATGCCAGAATAAAAGGGGGATAGCTAATCCTGTCGAAGACTACGCTTCTGGCAGCCTCCGTCTTGCAGCATGTAGAAGAGAGTAGATTGAAGTCCTCCAAGTAGTATCTCCAAGTAGCATCTCCAAGTAGCCTCTCCACTAGCATCACATAGCATAATCCTACCCGGCGATCCTCCCCTCGTCGCCCTGCGGAAAAGCGATCACCAGGTTGTCTGTGGAACTTGGAAGGGTGTGTTTTATTAAGTATCCGGTTCTAGTTGTCATAAGGTCAAGGTACAACTCCAAGTCGTCCTGTTATCGAAGATCACGGCTATTCGAATAGATTAACTTCCCTGCAGGGGTGCACCAACTTACCCAACACGCTTGATCCCATTTGGCCGGACACACTTTCCTAGGTCATGCCCGGCCTCGGAAGATCAACACGTCACAGCCCCACCTAGGCAAAACAGAGAGGCCAGCACGCCGGTCTAAACCTAAGCGCATAGGGGTCTAGGCCCACCGCCCATAGCACACCTGCACGTTGCGAGGGCGGCCGGAAGCAAAACTAGCCCCCTTAATACAAGAGCAGGCTTACGTTCCAATCCGGCGCGCGCCGCTCCGTCGCTGACGTCTGAAGTGCTTCGGCTGATACCACGACGCCGGGATACCCATAACTACTCCCACGTAGATGGTTAGTGCGTATAGGCTCGTAGCCAACTCAGATCAAATACCAAGATCTCGTTAATCGTGTTAAGTATCCGCGAACGCCGACCAGGGCCAGGCCCACCTGTCTCCTAGGTGGTCTCAACCTGCCCTGTCGCTCCGCCACAAAGTAACAGTCGGGGGCCATCGGGAACCCGGGCCCACCTCTACCGGGATGGAGCCACCTGTCCTTTCAACCCCCTCATCAGAATCACTTGCGGGTACTCATCGAGCTGACCCGACTTTAGTCACCATCTGAATAGTATGTATGTATGTATAGTATATACCCGTGATCACCTCCCGAGTGATCACGGCCCAATAGTATAGCAAGGCAGACTGACAAGAATGTAGGGCCAATGATGATAAACTAGCATCATATACTAAGTATTTAGGATTGTAGGTAAGGTATCAACAAATGTAGCAACAATGTCAGGCTATGCATCAGAATAGGATTAACGGAAAGCAGTAACATGCTACACTACTCTAATGCAAGCAGTATAGAGGAGAATAGGCGATATCTGGTGATCAGGGGGGGCTTGCCTGGTTGCTCTGGCAAGAGAGAGGGGTCGTCAACTCCGTAGTCGAACTGGGCAGCAACGGCGTCGGTCTCGTAGTCTACCGAAGAGAAGAGGGGGGAAGAAACAATAAATACAGTGCAAACATAAGCAAGATGACGCAAGACATGACAAAGAGCGATGCTAGGTGTGTCCTAACGCAGTATGAGGTGATGCCGGCGAAGGGGGAAAACATCCGGGAAAGTATTCCCGGTGTTCCGTGTTTTCGGGCAAAGGAGCCGGAGGAGGAAAGTTGCGAGTTTGATATGTTAGGGGTGTGTGGCAGACGAACGGGCTGCGTATCCAGATTCGTCTCGTCGTTCTGAGCAACTTTCATGTAGAAAGTATTTTAATCCGAGTTACGGATTAAAAGATATGATTTTCTGAAGATTTTATTAATTTCTGGTATTTAATTAATTATTTAAATTAATTCGAAAATGAATTAATGACATCAGCATGATGTCATGCTGACGTCAGTAGTCAACAGAGTTGACTGGGTCAAACTGCCATGTGGGTCCAGTGGGACCCACCTGTCATACTCTGTTTAGGTTAATTAGGCCTTAGTTAAACTAAGTACTATTTAATTAAACTAACTGGTTAATTAGCTTAATTAAACATGATTAATTAACTTAATTAATTCACTTATTGATTAATTAATTAATGTAATTATTTATTTATTTATTTATTTTTAATTCTTTTTTTAAATAAAGTTCTGGGGCATGGGCCCCACATGTCATAGGCCCTAGGGACCTTAGCGGGCGTTGGTGCTAGCGGGTTCGGGCGCAACGGGCACGGGCGCTGCCCGGGCGGAGACCGAACCCACCCGGGTGCGAGGCGGAGGCCGGCGACAATGCGCCGGCGGCCAGAGGCACAGTGCACGCAGCCGCACGGGTGCGTAGCGGCCCAACGCGGGGCTCGTCGGGAACGGGCGGAGGCAGGGGTTGCGGCGTGGTGCGGGCGCGGCGGCGCACACGCACGGGCAGGAGCCGCTGCAGCTGGGGGGGCGAGCCGGCCACCACGGCGTGCGTGCATACGGCAAGGGGAGAGACCATGGCGGGAGCTAGCAGGTCAGGGGAGGTGCGACCAGTGCACGACGGCGGGTTACACGGGCGCGGCAACCGCGAGCTCCTCGGGAGCTCGGGCGTGACGGCGGGGGTGACCTACTGCGATGGGAGGGAAAGAAGAGGGGGAAAGCAGAGGAGGGGCCTCACCGGGCCCTGCAGGTGTGCAATAGTGTGCGCGAGGAGGAGTCGGGGAGGCGCCGGAGCTCGGGGCGACGACGGTTGACGACGGGGTGGTGGTGACGACGGGCGACGGCGTCGGGTCAACAGGCGAGGCCGCAGCGTCTGGCGGGTGTCGCGCGAAGGAGAGGAGAGCGAGGGGGAGTCCAGGAGGCAAGCAGCGGCGCGATGGGGTCGGCGGTCGGCAACGGAGGCGTCGTCGGGAGTGCCGCGGGGTCACGCCCCCGATCTGGATCGAGAGGGGAGGGAGAGCGAGAGGGGGGAAGTGGGGGAGTGGGGATCGGGTAGCTAGGGTTCGGTCGCCCCAGGGGGGGCTATAGGCGCCGGCTGGGC
>NC_041392.1:281269473-281291853 GCF_002162155.2 Triticum dicoccoides | reverse complement strand
CTTTTAATTTTTTCTTGTTTATTTTCTCTTTTCTTTTATTTATTCTTTTAGTTCTTATTTGTTTTATTTTAGTTTCCAAAAATACAAAACTGGCACCTAAAATAGTGTTACAATTCATGCCACTGCCACAAACCGTTTAGCACTGAAATAAAAAATAGTTTTAAATTGTTTATTGTTTTAAAGCATTTGAATAATTGCTTTGCTGCTGTTTTATTCACCTCATATTATTTAAACATTTTATAAAGGTGTGGTTTCTCCACCATAACTATCTATGCAATATTTGGTTCACTCCGAACTTTTTAGTTTTAATATTTGAAAACGTCTATTGTTTGCTTGATTTTGAATTAGAATTTGAATCGGCTCCGAACTAACACGAGATTAGCGACAGTAATCGAAGTGACGTGGCATCATTAGCAAAGAATTACTGTAGCTTAAATATCCGGGCGTCACATTGATATACTCTCGGTCCCTACAATTGGTATCAGAGCAGGTACTCCCTATCTTTGCAAATTAAAGGTCTCACAACCTTGGAGTTTTGAGTATGTCGTTCACAAGTAGATCTTGACACTCTAATAGGTTTCATATCTTTGATGGGAATGACTACATGTATTGGCAAGGAAGAATGAGGATAAGGCTCCAAGCTATCAGTACCGAGCTATGGTAGATTGTGGAGAATGGGTACACAATTCAACATCCAGAAAACCCACTCCCAAAGATGAAGCTAACATCCTCCTAAATGCACAAGCGAAATATATCATATGCGATAGCCTGTCGAGAGGAATGATCATTCGGTTTAGAGACATTGAAATGTTCATTCGGTTCAGAGACATTGAAACTACAAAGCAACTCTGAGATGGATTAAAAAATGTCCATAACGGGATAATTCTCCAAACAGAATCCCACATTGATATGCTTCGTGCTATGTTTGCCAACTTCAGAAGTCTTCGAAGAGAAGTGTCATGGACCTCACTGATCGACTGACAAATAATGTTGAAAGGCTTCATCAGAGAGAAGTTACAAATATCATTGATAGAGATGTTGTCAACAAGTTGCTCAATGCTCTTGATGTTTCCTTTGACTCAATCATCGCTGAAATCAAACAAAGACCAGACTTTGAAGATCTTCACTATGTTGAGGTCATGACACTGTTAACAATTCATGGAGAAAAGATGGAACCAGAAAAAGGTCATCTAGATACTTCTTTAGAAAGCGAAGGAGAAATTCTTTCACACTATGGCAGCTCCCAAGATGAAGAGGAAGGTGTTCAGAATCAACACTTGATCACAAGGGAACTTCAAATGCTCATGGAAAGACTGGATAACTTATGAAGGCATAATCTAACTCTATCAAACACGGACGAAGTAAATTCATCCAAGTCCACTAAGAAACAGCCTCCGAGGGAAATGAAGTGCTTCAAGTGCAAGCAATATGGTCACTTATAGCTGACTGCCATAGCTAGAATATGAGCCGAAAACCAAGACATATGGCTTTCTCTTCATTGTTCAGGATTCACTTGGATGAACCGTCACACTAAGCTTTAGAATAATGAAGGATCTTCCTCATCTTCTAGGAGACCAGTCATTGACACTCAAAGAGGAATCATTGAAACAAACATGAAGAGAATGTCACAACTGGCTAACACTTGTGTTGAAATGACGATAGACTCCAAAGATGGATCATCACAGTCTGAATCGAATACTGAAAGATTCTACAGAGGTCTGGATGGAGGAAATGCTTTCATGGCTATGGAAACCTCCAAATATTATTTTGATATAGATACTGATGATGAGGCATCCAATGATGATGATGTACCTTCACATCTTTGCGTCATGGCTAAAACTTCGAAGGAACATGTATCATCTAAACATCGCAAGGCTGGAAATGATTTTTCCTCGGACAACATAACTTATGCCAAACTTATTAAAATTGCTAAATCTCAACAAGATGAACTTGAGAAACTTGAGAAAAGTCTAAGGAAATCTGAAGGATTATTGGTTGAAGAGATGGAGAAAAATCAAGAGTTCACCGAAGAGCATGATGCTCCTTCCTCAACCTTTGATGATCTTTCCAACCGATATAATTCTCTTGCAGTAGACTTCAAAGAATTATCAGATGAACTCCTTAGCAGGAATCAAGAACTCGAGTCAATGAAAGAGTCTTATAACATTCTTACTAAAGAAAAGGCTACTCTCTTCGCCGAGCAGTCTGAAAAGCTTCCTGATGATTTTTTGCCTCTATGCCTAAAATGCTTAGAGCGCAGCAATGCTAACTCCACTTCTGAAACTTCCTCTGCTATCATCAAGAACAATGCAACTAGTACAAATGTTATCACTAATGCCTCTTCTGAGGAAATTGGTGCTATCTTTGATGAAAATATCAGGCTTAGGACTCTTCTTGAGACAGGAATGCTGAAAAGTCTAAAAGGACATCAAATGCCGTGTTTTGTTCTCAAGAAGTCGATACTGCACAAAAAGCCTAGAAAGGAAGGTGTAGGTTTCGAAAGAAAGCTCAATGTCGGTGGAACTTACTGGACCCCTGAGCAATATCATCTGACTAGCTGGGTTCGTGCCTCAAACAAAACTCTCAAAGCAGCACGTCTCTCTGGATACGATTGTTCCATCACTATTGTTCCCAACGAGTTAGATGATTCCAACTACAAACTATTTAAACAACAGAATGGTAAGGTTTTTGCTCGGTATATTGGGACTAACTGCAGGTCTGGTTCACCAAAGAAGCAAATTTGGGTAAATAAATCTTCCATCAAGGCCTTATCTGTGGTACCAATCCTAACCATGTAGGATAAGCATTCAAAATACAATGAAGTTATTCATTCGAATGGGAATAGGCTTAATCTTCGAGAGGAGGAATACATGTGTATTTCTTTAAACCATTATACACATGTCTTAGGAAACAACTTCAATGCTTACTCATATGATTACTCTCACAGCGAACAGTTAAACTATGACAGACATCAAAGGAAAACAAATTATGCGTCGAAGACCTAGAAAAGGTCCCTGCGTCCCATGCAAGTGTGGGTGGTGAAAGCAAACTAACTCTTCTGTAGGAATATTCTCAAGGGAAGCTGCCAGTATCACTACCTTGAGAAACTATTTGTTGGTGTTGTGTGTTTTTATTATTTCGTTTGTTCTCTCTCTGTATTGTTTCTCGTTCACCGTGTTTGTGTTTTGTCCGATCAACAACTCACTCATAGCTATCATGTTAAGTTCGATTTCGTGTGTCTGAGTGTTTAGTTTGGGACCCTGTGATACGTCTCCAACGTATCTATAATTTTTTTCATTGTTCCATGTTGTTATATTATCATTCTTGGATGTTTTACATTCATTTTAAAGCAACTTTATATCATTTTTTGGGACTAACATATTGACATAGTGCCTAGTGCCAGTTGCAGTTTTTTTGCTTGTTTTTTACTTCGCAGAATATCCATATCAAACGGAGTCCAAACGCAGTGAAACTTTTTGGAGATTTTTTTCTGCCCAGAAGACAACTTGGGAGCCAAGGAAGTGCACGAGGGAAGGCCCGTGGGTCCTATAATCACTTGGGCGCGCCAGAGGCCCCTGGCGCGCCCTGATGGTGGTGGGCCCATAGAGGTCCTCGCCATCGCCTCTCAGCTCTATAAATACCCAAATATTCCAGAAACCCTAGGAGAGTCGTCGAAACACAATTCCAGCTGCCGTAAGTTCCAGAACCCTGAGATCCAATCTAGAGCCCTTTTCCGGCATCTTGCCGGAGGGGAACACGATCATGGAGGGGTTCATCATCCTCATTGGTGCTCCTTCAATGATACATGAGTAGTTCACCACATACCTACAGGTCCGTAGGCAGTAGCTAGATGGCTTCTTCTCTCTTTTTGATGTAATGACTTTTTGCGTCGTGTTTGTTGGGATCCGATGAATTGTGAGTTTATGATCGGTTCTATCTATGAATATTATTTGAGTCTTCCTTGATCTCTTATATGCATGATTATTATAGCCTCACATTTCTTGTCTGAAACTTTGGTTTGGTTTGGCCAACTATATTGATTTTTCTTGCAATGGGAAGAGGTGCTTTGTAATGGGTTCGATCTTGCGGTGTTCTCACCCAGTGACAGAAGGGGTAGCAAGGCATGCATGTATCGTTGCTATTAAGGATAAAAAGATGGGGTCTAACTCCTACATGAATAGATCTTGTCAACATCATGTCATCGTTCTTATTGCATTACTCTGCTTCTCCATGAACTTAATACACTAGATGCATGCTGGATAGCGGTCGATGTGTGGAGTAATAGTAGTAGATGCAGAATCGTTTTGGTCTACTAATCTTGGACGTGATGCCTATATACATGATCATTGCCTTGGATATTGTCATAATTATTTGCTCTTCTATCAATTGGTTGAGAAAGATATGATATTCGAACTTTATCTAATTTTTTCTTATGCCCTATCAAACCTTTCGATGGACCGCTCCACTTCCCGATATTTTCTCAAGTAACCGTCACCACATGCCCATGATCTTATCCCTGTCGATCGTGTTCGTTGAATGCGGAACATCCCGCATCTCTAGGCCATGGATCTTGGAGTGGTGGGTTATCACTCAGGTTATATATACCCCTATCCTTCCTTCTTCCTCCTTAGTGTGCCTTTGTTTACCCTCGAACCCTTTCTCTACCTCCGTCCGAGCTCGTGCTCGAAGCAACTCCGGCGAGAAGCTTTGCCGTGGAACTTTGGTGGAACCTCGTCATGGTTGATCAAGCCGGTACGGTAATCCGCCCTCTCACACTGCCATAGTTGATTCTTGTGGCCAAGTTAGGGCGCTTGAATCTGGAACTGCATCTTTCTAGCCCTCGATTCATAAGAGCAGTTCTTACCAATGCATATTTCTGTGATTTTAGTCATGGTAGTAGATCTTTAGGAATCTCTAGGATTTACCATGTAAGGTTTGCAGTTTTTTCCTCGTATAGATCTCAGTCTAGGGTTCTAGGGCACTCCATGAAAGATTAGATAGCTCTTTATCTGTCCATTCGCTTCCAGGCATTTACTATGGACATAAGGATATCTATCAATGAGATCTTTATTTTTTGTTCTATGTTTCCCTTCCTCGCAAAATGTTTTTCTGTCGAAAATCCTTCTATGCATACTTGTGTCCCTGTCTATTTTGCCCTCGCATCTATTTTGTTTCATAGGTGTCATGAGTTCCAGTTCGGAGGAGCACACAGTTTCTGATAGTGATTTTCCTCGGTATCCCTCCAAGTCTGAAAGATTTCGCATGACTGGTGGAGGAAAATCTTCGAAATCTCCCAAGGTGCTGAAGAAAAATCAAGAATTTGAATCCAAGGAAATTTAGGAAGAACTTCCATCTACAAATACTCAATCAGATGATGATGATGCAGTCACCGATGCACTTACCATCTTCTCCGATGGAAATCCCAAGAAAGGTCATCATGGTTGAAAGAAAAACATGACGACTAAGATGTCCGACCCAAATGGTTACAGAACTCCACCTGAAGGAGAATCCACAAATGATCACAACACCAGGTTGCAACGCATTCATCGTCACTAGGCTGGCAAATGGTTCAGACATGAAAATCTTTGCGAGAAATATCAGATCCTATTTTCTTTCGATCCACCATGGAATGATTGCATTGTTGATGGCTGCCTTGGTCCAGATGATGAAATGGTCAAGCCACCTCCTCACGCAAATGCTCACCCTGACTCCCTCAAGACAGTAGATGATTTCCCCTAGAAAGTTGCCAAGAGGGCAAATGCTAAAGCAAAAAAGCGAAGTCAGGGAAGTGAAGAAAAGGCAAGTTGAAGCTAAAAATTTCAAAATGACCAAGGAAGATGTCCTAAAGAAGAAAGAGCAAGCTTATGCTTCCAAGGGAAGCTAGTCAAAGAAGTTAGTTTCCCCTCGACCTCCCCGAAGGAAAATCACTGCCAAGAGAACACCGAAGGTTGTGTCTGACTCATCTGATGAGTCGTCTGACGAAGAGATGGGTGATGAAATTCCCATGTATGACCAGCCTGCTATTCTAGACATGCAAGCTCAAACTCCTTCTCCTGTGAAGGTTTTTCTCTCTCCAAGGAGACCTCTGAAGCATGCACCTATGCGCATAGCTGAAAAAGCTTCTGACTCAGCTCCACCTACTTCTTCGAAGAGTGCCTCAAAGAGAAAGTTGCCTGCCGAAGGAGATGCTTCTGCCAAGAAGGCCAAACACTCTATTCCTGCTTCCAAAGACAAAAAATGTGACTTTAGAATGATGGTTGATATTATTGATAGTGTTGCATATGATGCAAAGACTGACGATGTGAGCAATTTGGGTCTGCCAGAAGATGTGACTGAAATGGTGGCCAAGTATTTTCGTCAACTGAAGAAAATCTCCAGGAAGATCAACAAGGTTATAAAGGACAAGCAAGCACTGGAGTCAATGAGGAAAGATGCCAAGACCAAGCACGAAAGGAAAGGTCTAAACAAGGAAATTGTTGATATCACCAAGTCTCTCAGTGTCATTAGAAATGAGAAAGTTGAATGGCATGGCAGTATGCATACGGATATCTCTCAATTGTGTGACAGAAAGAATGGTGAAATTGATCGCAAGGCTGAACTTGCCCAAAGGAGAATTCAAGAAGAGAAACGTCAGAAGGCTTTGGCTAGAGCAGCCAAGCCAAAAGAAAAGAAAGATCGCCACATTCAAATTGTCACCTCTAATTTTGCCCCCAATTAGCTCAAATGCACCTCTGCAGCAAGTACCACCATCACCACCTCTTGAAGAAGAACCTGAGCAGAAAGTTGCACCTGTAGTCATTGTCCTAGTGTCGGCAGCTCAAGATGAGAAAAATGATGTGGTCGATATTTTTCTAGACAACCTTGATGAAGAAAATGCACCACCTCAACGACAACATAATGAGGACCACACTAATGAGGAAATTGAAGTAGAAAGCCAAATCCTTCACTTGTGTCGATGCAAGTTGACCCTACCACCTCAAGCAAGAAGGATGACAAGATTAAGGGGGAGAAATCTGCTCCTCGAGAAAAATCAACTCCGGCCACACCCTCGGCTGCTCCTACATCGATGGATGTCGACTCTGCTCCTCCTTCCACAGCTCCACTTGTGGAAGAGGAAGAAAAGAAATATGTTGAGTCATTTGCTCAAGTTATTGATATTGCACAACATGTATATGTACCCAAGGCACCTGACTCTATGAAATATAAGGCCCCAATGCCCTAAGAAATAAAAGTCGCTGTAGGAGTGCTAGCGAGAAAAATTGTTGGTCCATCTAGTTCATCAAAGCCATCTGAGTCTACAAGGTCGAGGAAGCGCATCGCTCCTATTAAGCCAATCGAATAATATTCTACTATACTTGATGAATCTCTGACCAGGCGTTCCATCAAGAAGAACTCCCAAGGAACCCACTCAAAACATTTCCACTATTCCCTGTGAAGGATGGTCCAAATGGCCCAACATTCAACGAGCAGTTTCATTGCTCGAAGCTTGCCTTCTTTTGCATCAGTCCATACGAAGGAGAAATAACATCTATGTCATCGAGGTTCTAGACCAAAGAATAATCCATATATTATGCTCGAATCATGTTCTACAAGAATCGCATTTTCAAGAACAAGATTGTGAATTTTGCTGAGCTTGAAAGTTTGCAATGTTTTCACCACACCATCAAGCAGATTGAGCATGCCTTTTTGAAGCGTTTCCTCCGCTTCAATCATGGTTGGAACTATGAAGTTATCCTTCAGTTCTATGCCACACTTTACATCTCAGGTGATCTTGCAGATAGAAGTACATGGGTGCTCGAATGGATGATTGGGGAATAAAAGATTATGTGCTCAGTTGACCAGTTTTTGGCTCTTTTGAATCTTCCTCGGTGTGAGTTTGATGAAACTTGTGAACACAAACTCCATTGGTGGGAAGTACCTAATGTTGAATTACGCATGTTGATGGATCCCAAGCTCGTCGGTGATGCTTACACAGAAGTAAATCCCAAGAATCTGAAGGAAATATGCCCTAGAGGCAATAATAAAGTTATTATTTATTTCCTTATATCACGATAAATGTTTATTATTCATGCTAGAATTGTATTAACCAGAAACATAATACATGTGTGAATACATAGACAAACAAAGTGTCACTAGTATGCCCCTACTTGACTAGCTCGTTGATCAAAGATGGTTAAGTTTCCTAACCATAGACATGAGTTGTCATTTGATTAACAGGATCACATCATTAGGAGAATGATGTGATTGACTTGACCCATTCTGTTAGCTTAGCACTTGATCGTTTAGTATGTTGTTATTGCTTTCTTCATGACTTATATATGTTCCTATGACTATGAGATTATGCAACTCCCGTTTACCGGAGGAACACTTTGTGTGCTACGAAATGTCACAACGTAAATGGGTGATTATAAAGGTGCTCTACAGGTGTCTCCGAAGGTATTTGTTGATTTGGCGTATATCGAGATTAGGATTTGTCACTCCGATTATCGTAGAGGTATCTCTGGGCCCTCTCGGTAATGCACATCACTATAGGCCTTGCAAGCAATGCAACTAATGAGTTAGTTGTGGGATGATGTATTACGGAACGAGTAAAGAGACTTGCTGGTAACAAGATTGAACTAGGTATTGAAATACCAACGATCGAATCTCAGGCAAGTAACATACCGATGACAAAGGGAACAACGTATGTTGTTATGCGGTTTGACCGATAAAGATCTTCGTAGAATATGTAGGAGCCAATATGAGCATCCAGGTTCCACTATTGGTTATTGACCGGAAATGTGTCTCGGTCATGTCTACATAGTTCTCGAACCCGTAGGGTCCGCACGCTTAAAGTTCGGTGACGATCAGTATTATGAGTTTATGTGTTTTCATGTACCGAAGGTAGTTCGAAGTCCCGGATGAGATCGGGGACATGACAAGGAGTCTCGAAATGGTCGAGACATAAAGATCGATATATTGGTTGACTATATTCGGACATCGGAAAGGTTCTGAGTGATTCGGGTATTTTTCGGAGTACCGGAGAGTTACGGGAATTCGCCGGGGAGTATATGGGCCTTATTGGGCTTTAGGGGAAAGAGAGAGGGGAGGTTGCGCACCCCCAAGGCTTAGTTCGAATTGGACTAGGGGGAGGGGCGGCACCCCCTCCTTCCTTCTCTTCTCTTTTCCCTTCCCTTCTCTCCTACTCCTACTACTTGGAAAGGGCTCCTAGTTCTACTAGGAAAGGGGGAATCCTACTCCTGGTGGGAGTAGGACTCCCCTAGGGCGCGCCATAGAGAGAGCCGGCCCTCCCCCTCCTCCACTCCTTTATATACGGGGAAGGGGGCACCCCATAGACACAACAATTGCTCATTGATCTCTTAGCCGTGTACGGTGCCCCCCTCCACCATATTCCACCTCGGTAATATCGTAGCGGTGCTTAGGCGAAGCCCTGCGTTGGTAGCATCATCAACACCGTCATCACACCGTCGTGCTGACGGAACTCTCCCACAAAGTTCTGCTGGATCGGAGTTCGTGGGACGTCATCAAGATGAACGTGTGCTGAACTCGTAGGTGTCGTGCGTTCGGTACTTGGATCGTTCGGATCGTGAAGACGTATGACTACATCAACCGCGTTGTCGTAACGCTTTCGCTTTCGGTCTATGAGGGTACGTGGACACACTCTCCCCTCTCGTTGCTACGCATCACCATGATCTTGCGTGTGCGTAAGATTTTTTTTTTTAAAATTACTACGTTCCCCAACAGTGGCATCAGAGCCAGGTCTTATGCGTAGATGTTATATGCACGAGTAGAACACAAGTGAGTTATGGGCGATACAAGTCATACTACTTACCAGCATGTCATACTTTGGTTCGACGGTATTGTTGGATGAAGCGGCCCGGACCGACATTACGCGTACGCTTACGCGAGACTGGTTCTACCGACGTGCTTTGCACACAGGTGGCTGGCGGGTGTCAGTTTCTTCAACTTTAGTTGAACCGAGTGTGGCTATGATACGTCTCCGTCGTATCTATAATTTTTGATTGTTCCATGCCAATATTCTACAACTTTCATATACTTTTGGCAACTTTTTATAGTATTTTTGGGACTAACATATTGATCCAGTGCCCAGTCCTAGTTCCTGTTTGTTGCATGTTTTTTTGTTTCGCAGAAAACCCATACCAAACGGAGTCCAAACGGAATAAAAACTGATGGAGATTTATTTTGGAATATTTATAATTTCGGGAAGTGGAATCATTGCGAGACGGTGCCCGAGGGGGGCACGAGGTAGGGGGCGCGCCCCAGGGTGTCAGGCGCGCCCCAGGGTGTCAGGCACGCCCCTGACCCTCGTGGCCACCCCGTAAGGCGGTTGGAGCCCTTCTTTCACCGCAAGAAAGCTAATTTCTGGATAGAGATCGTGTCAAAATTTCAGCCCAATCGGAGTTACAGATCTTCGGGAATATAAGAAACGGTGAAAGGGAAAAATCTGAGAACGCAGAAACAGAGAGAGACAGAGAGACAGATCCAATCTCGGAGGGGCTCTCGCCCCTCCCGTGCCATGGAGGCCATGGACTAGAGGGGAAACCCTTCTCCCATCTAGGGAGGTGGTCAAGGAAGAAGAAGAATAAGGGGGGCTCTCTCCCCCTTGCTTCCGGTGGCACCGGAGTGCCACCGGGGGCCATCATCATCACCGGGATCTACACCAACACCTCCGCCATCTTCACCAACATCTTCATCACCTTCCCCCCTCTATCTACAGCGTTCCACTCTCTCGCAACCCGCTGTACCCTCTACTTGAACATGTTGCTTTATGCTTCATATTATTATCCAATGATGTGTTGCCATCCTATGATGTCTGAGTAGATTTTCGTTGTCCTATCGGTGGTTGATGAATTGCTATGATTGATTTAATTTGCTTGTGGTTATGTTGCTGTCCTTTGGTTCCCATCATATGATTTCACGCGTGGATCACACCCTAGGGTTAGTTGTATGTTGATAGGACTATGTATTGGAGGGCAAGAGTGACAGAAGCTTCAACCTAGCATAGAAATTGATGCATACGGGATTGAAGGGGGACCAATATATCTTAATGCTATGGTTGGCTTTTACCTTAATGAACGTTAGTAGTTGCGGATGCTTGCTAATAGTTCCAATCATAAGTGCATAGAATTCCAAGTCAGTGATGACATGCTAGCAGTGGCCTCTCCCACATAATACTTGCTATCGGTCTAGTAAAGTAGTCAATTGCTTAGGGGCAATTTCGCAACTCCTACCACCACTTATCCACACTCGCTATATTTGCTTTATTGTTTCTTTATCTTAACAGCCCCTACTTTTTATTTACGTACTCTTTATTATCTTGCAAACCTATCCAACAACACCTACAAAGTACTTCTAGTTTCATACTTGTTTTAGGTAAAGCGAACGTCAAGCGTGCGTAGAGTTGTATCGGTGGTCGATAGAACTTGAGGGAATATTTGTTCTACCTTTAGCTACTCGTTGGGTTCGACACTCTTACTTATCGAAAATTGTTGCGATCCCCTATACTTGTGGGTTATCAAGACCTTTTTCTAGCGTCGTTGCCGGGGAGCAATAGCGTGGGGTGAATATTCTCGTGTGTGCTTGTTTGCTTTATCACTAAGTAATTTTTATGTTTGTTCTTAGTTGTTCTCTATCTTTAGTTATGGATATGGAACACGAAATACCAAAAAAATTAGGTGTACTTTCTGCTCATGGAGATGGGGAACCTCCTAAAACCCTCGATGCTGGTTATGTGAAAGATATTATGTACTACTTTAATAATCCTGAGAAAATCCTATTCAATTATGTAATGGGAGTAACGTTGGATCAACGTGAATACTTTAGGGATTACCGCTTGACACAAAAGGGAAACTATTATGGGATCAAATTCATATACTGAATTGGTATGCTAGGCAACTATGCTTGAGATATGATTATACTTGTTGCTCTAAGGTGAAGGCTCCACACCTTCCCTTTTCATGTGAATTTAATGATAATGAAACCTTGGCTTCTTATGCTAATGGTATATATGATTACTATGATGTGGAACAAATAGAAGAATTTGTTGCTTTTAAGGGTGCTTATGAAATTGAATCTATGTTTAAAGAGTTTTAAGATTTTGATGATGTTGTTTATAGACCTGAAAATTTAGCTATCCTAAAATATTGTTATGAGAATTATGAATACAATTACGAAATTAATGCGCTTATTAAGAAAGTCTCCGCTGTCCAAGAAGAGACTAATATTTTGCAGGAGTCTATGGAAGAAGAAATTGATGAAACTATGAGCTCATTGGATGAAAAAGATGAGGACGAGAGCGAAGAACAAAAGGAGGAAGAGCGGATTGATCACCCGTGCCCACCTTCTAATGAGAGTAACTCTTCAACTCATACATTGTTTAATTCCCCTTCGTGCTTACCGAAGGATGATTGCTATGATGACTGTTATGATCCCTTGGATTCTTTTGAAATATCCCTTTTTGATGATGCTTGTGGCCAAGATGCCAATATCAATTATGCTTATGGAGATTAACTTTCTATAGTTCCTTATGTTAAACATGAAATTGTTGCTATTGCACCCACGCATGATAGTCCTATTATCTTTTTGAATTCTCCCGACTACACTATATCGGAGAAGTTTGCACTTATTAAGGATTATATTGATGGGTTGCCCTTTACCGTTGCACATGATGATTTCGATAAATATAATACGCATGTGCTTGCTGCTCCTACTTGCAATTATTATGAGAGAGGAACTATATCTCCACCCCTCTATGTTTCCAACATGATAAAATTGCAAGAAACTGTTTATACTATGCATTGGCCTTTACTAGGTGTGCATGAATTGTTCTTTTATGACATGCCAATGCATAGGAAGAGAGTTAGACTTCGTCATTGCTTGATATATGTTGCTTTGTGCTCACTACTAAATTACAAATCATTGTTAATTAAAATTGGCTTTGATATACCTTGGGATCCGGGTGGATTCACTACTTGAGCACTATATGCCTAGCTTAATGGCTTTAAAGAAAGTGCTGCCAGGGAGACAACCCGGAAGTTTTAGAGAGTCATTTATTTCTGTTGAGTGCTTTAATATAGTTTAAAAACAACAAAAATAAAGAGGGGAACCCAAAACTTTTCAAAAAGGAAAGTGAAAGTGAGAAAGACAAGCACTGTCGAAGTGGAGAGCTCCTTGAACTCTGTTCATGCTCAAGGCAACTTTGTGAATCTTGATTACAGAAAATTTTCAACAAAACAATTATCCCCTTGTACAATTCCATTGTATTATAAAAATAATGTGCCAAGGTTTGCCTTTAGGATGTTTACATTTGCTTAATGGTTTGTACAGTGCAGGACAGAAACTTTTGCTGTAGTGCGCGATTTTACATTTTTAGCTGCAAAGTCAAATGGTTCTGATTCTTTTTGCAGTGTCTTACTATACAAATTTCTTATTTTTCCTAATTTTTGTAGAATTTTTAAAGTATCAGAAGTATGGTGAATGTTCAGATTATTACAGACTATTCTGTTTTAGACAGATTCTGTTTTTGATGCATAGTTTGCTTGTTTTGATGAACCTATCAATTTATATCAGTGGATTAAGCCATGAAAAAGTTATATTACAGTAGACACAATGCAAAAATAAAATATGAATTGGTTTGCAACAGTACTTATAGTGGTGATTTTCTTTATTATACTAACGGATCTTACCGAGTTTTCTGTTGAAGTTTTATGTGGATGAAGTGTTCGATGATCGAGAAGGTCTCGATGTGAGAAGAAGGAAGAGAGGCAAGAACTCAAGCTTGGGGATGCCCGAGGCACCCCAAGTAAATACTCAAGGAGACTCAAGCGTCTATGCTTGGGGATGCTGGGGAGGCATCCTCTCTTTCTTCAACAAATATCGGTATGTTTTCGGATTCGTTTCGTTCATGCGATATGTGCAAGTCTTGGAGCGTCTTTTGCATTTAGGTTTGTATTTTTCTTTTTATGCACCATGCTGGTATGAGATAGTCCTTGGTTGATTTATAGAATGCTCTTTGCACTTCACTTATATTCTTTGAGTATGGCTTTATAGAATGCTTCATGTGCTTCACTTATATCATTTGAAGTTTGGATTGCCTGTTTCTCTTCACTTAGACAACCGTCATTTGTAGAATGCTCTTTTGCTTCACTTATATTTGTTAGAGCGTGGGAATATCTTTTGTAAGAAGAATTAAACTCTCTTGCTTCACTTATACCTATTTAGAGAGATGACAGGAATTGGTCATTCACATGGTTAGTCATAAAATCCTACATAAAACTTGTAGATCATTGAATATGATATGTTTGATTCCTTGCAATAGTTTTGCGATATAAAGATGGTGATATTAGAGTCATGCTAGTGGGTAGTTGTGGATTGTAGAAATACTTGTGTTGAGGTTTGTGATTCCCGTAGCATGCACGTATGGCGAACCATTATGTAACGAAGTCGGAGCATGATTTATTTATTGATTGTCTTCCTTATGAGTGGCGGTCGGGGACGAGCGATGGTCTTTTCCTACCAATCTACCCCCCTAGGAGCATGCACGCAGTACTTTGTTTTGATGACTAATAGATTTTTGCAATAAGTATGTGAGTTCTTTATGACTAATGTTGAGTCCATGGATTATACGCACTCTCACCCTTCCATCATTGCTAGCCTCTCTAGTACCGCGCAACTTTCGCCAGTACCATAAACCCACCATATACCTTCCTCAAAACAGCCACCATACCTACCTATTATGGCATTTCCATAACCATTCCGAGATATATTGCCATGCAACTTCCATCATCATCATATACATGACTTGAGCATTCATTGTCATATTGCTTTGCATGATCGTAAGATAGCTAGCATGATGTTTTCATGGCTTGTCCTTTTTTTGATATCATTGCTACGCTAGATCATTGCACATCCCGGTACACCGCCGGAGGCATTCATATAGAGTCATATCTTTGTTCTAGATATCGAGTTGTAATATCGAGTTGTAAGTAAATAAAAGTGTAATGATCATCATTATTAGAGCATTGCCCCAGTGACGAAAGGATGATGGAGACTATGATTCCCCCACAAGTCGGGATGAGACTCCGGACGAAAAAAAAAGAGAAAGGCCAAAAAAAGAGAAGGCCCAAAAAAGAGAAAACAAAAAGAAGACAAAAATGAGAGAAAAAGAGAGAAGGGGCAATGTTACTATCCTTTTACCACACTTGTGATTCAAAGTAGCACCATGTTCTTCATATAGAGAGTCTCTTGAGTTATCACTTTCATATACTAGTGGGAATTTTCATTATAGAACTTGGCTTGTATATTCCGATGATGGGCTTCCTCAAATGCCCGAGGTCTTCATGAGCAAGCAAGTTGGATGCACACCCACTTAGTTTCAGTTAGAGCTTTCATATACTTATAGCTCTAGTGCATCTGTTGCATGGCAATCCCTACTCACTCACATTGATATCTATTGATGGGCATCTCCATAGCCCGTTGATACGCCGAGTTGATGTGAGACTATCTTCTCTTTTTTGTCTTCTCCACAACCACCATTCTATCCCACCTATAGTGCTATGTCCATGGCTCACGCTCATGTATTGCGTGAAAGTTGAAAAGGTTTGAGAACGTCAAAAGTATGAAACAATTGCTTGGCTTGTCATCGGGGTTGTGCATGATGTGAATATTTTGTGTGGTGAAGATGGAGCATAGCCAGACTATATGATTTTGTAGGGATAACTTTCTTTGGCCATGTTATTTTGAAAAGACATGATTGCTTTATTAGTAGGCTTGAAGTATTATTGTTTTTTATGTCAAATGATAGACTATTGCTTTGAATCACTCGTGTCTTAATATTCATGCCATGATTAGATATGTGATCAAGATTATGCTAGGTAGCATTCCACATCAAAAATTATCTTTTTTATCATTTACCTACTCGAGGACAAGCAGGAATTAAGCTTGGGGATGCTGATACGTCTCCGTCGTATCTATAATTTTTGATTGTTCCATGCCAATATTCTACAACTTTCATATACTTTTGGCAACTTTTTATACTATTTTTGGGACTAACATATTGATCCAGTGCCTAGTGTCAGTTCCTGTTTGTTGCATGTTTTTTTGTTTCGCAGAAATCCCATACCAAACAGAGTCCAAACGGAATAAAAACTGACAGAGATTTATTTTGGAATATTTATGAATTTTGGGAAGTGGAATCATTGCTAGACAGTGCCCGGGGGGCACGAGGTAGGGGGGCGCGCCCCAGGGTGTCAGGTGCGCCCCTGACCCTCGTGGCCACCCCGTAAGACGGTTGGCGCCCTTCTTTCGCCGCAAGAAAGCTAATTTCTGGATAGAGATCATGTCAAAATTTCAGCCCAATCGGAGTTACGGATCTCCGGGAATATAAGAAACGGTGAAAGGGAAGAATCTGAGAACGCAGAAACAGACAGAGATAGAGAGACGGATACAATCTCGGAGGGGCTCTCACCCCTCCCGTACCATGGAGGCCATGGACCAGAGGGGAAACCCTTCTCCCATCTAGGGAGGAGGTCAAGGAAGAAGAAGAAGGAGGGGGGGCTCTCTCCCCCTTGCTTCCGGTGGCACCGGAGTGCCACCGGGGGCCATCATCATCACCGGGATCTACACCAACACCTCCGCCATCTTCACCAACATCTCCATCACCTTCCCCCTTCTATCTACAGCGGTCCACTCTCCCACAACCCGATGTACCCTCTACTTGAACATGGTGCTTTATGCTTCATATTATTATCCAATGATGTGTTGCCATCCTATGATGTCTGAGTAGATTTTCGTTGTCCTATCGGTGGTTGATGAATTGCTATGATTGATTTAATTTGCTTGTGGTTATGTTGCTGTCCTTTGGTGCCCACCATATGATTGCGCGCGTGGATCACACCCTAGGGTTAGTTGTATGTTGATAGGAATATGTATTAGAGGGCAAGAGTGACAGAAGCTTCAACCTAGCATAGAAATTGATGCATACGGGATTGAAGGGGGACCAATATATCTTAATGTTGTGGTTGGATTTTACCTTAATGAACGTTAGTATTTGCGGATGCTTGCTAATAGTTCCAATCATAAGTGCATAGAATTCCAAGTCAGGGATGACATGCTAGCAGTGGCCTCTCCCACATAATACTTGCTATCGGTCTAGTAAAGTAGTCAATTGCTTAGGGGCAATTTTGCAACTCCTACCACCACTTTTCCACACTCGCTATATTTACTTTATTGTTTCTTTATCTTAACATCCCCTACTTTTTATTTATGTACTCTTTATTATCTTGCAAACCTATCCAACAACACCTACAAAGTACTTCTAGTTTCATACTTGTTTTAGGTAAAGCGGACGTCAAGCATGCGTAGAGTTGTATCGGTGGTCGATAGAACTTGAGGGAATATTTGTTCTACCTTTAGCTCCTCGTTGGGTTCGACATTCTTACTTATCGAAAACTGTTGCGATCCTCTATACTTGTGGGTTATCAGGCTACGCCCGGTCCTTGATAAGGTTAAAACAGCACTAACTTGACGAACTATCGTTGTGGTTTTGATGCTTAGGTAAGAACGGTTCTTGCTCAGCCCGTAGCAGCCGCGTAAAACTTGCAACAACAAAGTAGAGGACGTCTAACTTGTTTTTGCAGGGCATGTTGTGATGTGATATGGTCAAGACATGATGCTATATTTATTGTATGAGATGATCATGTTTTGTAACGGAGTTAACGGCAACTCGCAGGAGCCGTATGGTTGTCGCTTTATTGTATGCAATGCAATCGCCCTGTAATTGCTTTACTTTATCACTAAGCGGTAGCGATAGTCGTAGAAGCAATAGTTGGCGAGACGACAACGATGCTACGATAGAGATCAAGGTGTCGCACCGGTGACGATGGTGATCATGACGATGCTTCGAAGATGAAGATCACAAGCACAAGATGATGATGGCCATATCATATCACTTATATTGATTGCATGTGATGTTTATCCTTTATGCGTCTTATTTTGCTTTGATTGACGGTAGCATTACAAGATGATCTCTCACTAAATTTCAAGATAAAAGTGTTCTCCCTGAGTATGCACCGTTGCCAAAGTTCGTCGTGCCGAGACACCATGTGATGATCGGGTGTGATAAGCTCTACGTTCATCTACAACGGGTGCAAGCCAGTTTTGCACACACAGAATACTCGGGTTAAACTTGACGAGCCTAGCATATGTAGATATGGCCTCGGAACACTGGAGACTGAAAGGTCGAGCGTGAATCATATAGTAGATATGATCAACATAGTGATGTTCACCATTGAAAACTACTTCATCTCACGTGATGATCGGACATGGTTTAGTTGATTTGGATCATGTGATCACTTAGATGATTAGAGGGATGTCTATCTAAGTGGGAGTTCTTAAGTAATATGATTAATTGAACTTTAATTTATTGTGAACTTAGTCCTGATAGTATTTTGCAAATAATGCTGTAGATCAATAGCTCGCGTTGTTGCTTCCCTATGTTTTATATGTGTTCCTAGAGAAAACTAAGTTGAAAGATGATAGTAGCAATGATGCGGACTGGGTCCGTGATCTGAGGTTTATCCTCATTGTTGCACAGAAGAATTATGTCCTTGATGCACCGCTAGGTGACAGGCCTATTGCAGGAGCAGATGCAGATGTTATGAACGTTTGGCTAGCTCAATATGATGACTACTTGATAGTTTAGTGCACCATGCTTAACGACTTAGAATCGGGACTTCAAAGACGTTTTGAACGTCATGGACCATATGAGATGTTCCAGGAGTTGAAGTTAATATTTCAAGCAAATACCCGAGTTGAGAGATATGAAGTTTCCAACAAGTTCTATAGCTAAAAGATGGAGCAGAATAGCTCAAGCAGTGAGCACGTGCTCAGATTGTCTGGGTACTACAATCGCTTGAATCAAGTGGGAGTTAATCTTCCAGATCAGATAGTGATTGACAGAATTCTCTAGTCACTATCACCAAGTTACTAGAACTTAGTGATGAACTTTAATATGTAAGGGATGACGAAAGTAATTCCCAAGCTCTTCGTGATGCTGAAATCGACGAAGGTAGAAATCAAGAAAAGCATCAAGTGTTGATGGTTGACAAGACCACTAGTTTCAAGAAAAGGGCAAAGGGAAGAAGGGGAACTTCAAGAAGAACGGCAAGCAAGTTGCTGCTCAAGTAAAGAAGCCCAAGTCTGGACCTAAGCCTGAAACTGAGTGCTTCTACTGCAAAGGGACTGGTCACTGGAAGCAGAACTACCCCAAGTATTTAGCGGATAAGAAGGATGGCAAGGTGAACAAAGGTATATTGGATATACATGTTATTGATGTGTACTTTTCTAGTGTTTATAGCAACCCCTCGGTATTTGATATTAGTTCAGTTGCTAAGAGTAGTAACTCGAAATGGGAGTTGTAGAATGAATAGAAACTAGTTAAGGGTGAAGTGACGATGTGTGTTGGAAGCAGTTCCAAGATTGATATGATCATCATCACACACTCCCTATACTTTCGGGATTAGTGTTGAACCTAAATAAATGTTATTTGGTGTTTGCGTTGAGCATGAATATGATTTGATCATGTTTATTGCAATGCGGTTATTCATTTAAATTAGAGAATAATTGTTGTTCTGTTTACATGAATAAAACCTTCTATGGTCATACACCCAATGAAAATGGTTTGTTGGATCTCGATTGTAGTGATACACATATTCATAATATTGAAGTCAAAAGACGCAAAGTTAATAATGATAGTGCAACTTATTTGTGGCACTGCCGTTTAGGTCATATTGGTGTAAAGCGCATGAAGAAACTCCATGCTGATGGGCTTTTGGAATCACTTGATTATGAATCACTTGATGCTTGCGAACCATGCCTCATGGGCAAGATGACTAAGACTCCGTTCTCCGGAACAATGGAGCGAGCCACTGACTTGTTGGAAATAATACATACCGATGTAAGCAGTCCAATGAGTGTTGAGGCTCACGGCGGGTATCATTGTTTTCTGACCTTCACAGATGATTTGAGCAGATATGGGTATATCTACTTGATGAAACATTTGAAAAGTTCAAAGAATTTCAGAGTGAAGTAGAGAATCATCGTAACAAGAAAATAAAGTTTCTACGATCTGATCGTAGAGACAAATATTCGAGTTACGAGTTTGGCCTTCAATTAAAACAATGTGGAATAATTTCACAAACTCATCCACCTAGAACACCACAACATAATGGTGTGTCCGAACGTCATAACCGTACTTTATTGGATATAGTGCAACCTATGATGTTTCTTACCGATTTATCACTATCGATTTGGGGTTATGCATTAGAGACAATTGCATTCACGTTAAAAAGGGCACCATCTAAATATGTTGATACGACACTATATGAACTATGGTTTGGCAAGAAACCAAAGTTGTCGTTTCTTAAAGTTTGGGGCTGTGATGCTTATGTGAAAAAGCTTCAACCTGATAAGCTCGAACCCAAATCGAAGAAATGTGTCTTCATAGGATACCCAAAGGAGACTGTTGGGTACACCTTCTATCACAGATCCGAAGGCAAGACATTCATTGCCAAGAATGGATCCTTTCTAGAGAAGGAGTTTCTCTCGAAAGAAATGAGTGGGAGGAAAGTAGAACTTGATGAGGTAACTGTACCTGCTCCCTTATTGGAAAGAAGTTCATCACAGAAATCTGTTCCTGTGAATCCTGCACCAATTAGTGAGGAAGCTAATGATGATGATCATGTAACTTCAGATGAAGTTACTACCGAACCTCGTAGGTCAACCAGAGTGAGATCCGCACCGGAGTGGTATGGTAATCCTGTTCTGGAGGTCATGTTACTTAACCATGATGAACCTACAAACTATGAGGAAGCGATGATGAGCCCAGATTCCGTGAAATGGCTTGAGGCCATGAAATCTGAGATGGGATCCATGTATGAGAACAAAGTGTGGACTTTGATTGACTTGCCCGATGATCGGCAAGCCATAGAAAATAAATGGATCTTCAAGAGGAAGACATACGCTGGTAGTAGTGTTACTATCTACAATGCTAGACTTGTCGAAAAAGGTTTTGACAAAGTTCAAGGTGTTGACTACGATGAGATTTTCTCACTCGTAGCGATGCTTAAGTTTGTCCGAATCATGTTAGCAAATTGCCACATTTTATGAAATCGGGCAAATGGATGTCAAAACTACATTCCTTAATGGATTTCTTAAAGAAGAGTTGTATATGATGCAACCTGAAGGTTTTATCAATACGAAAGGTGCTAACAAAGTGTGCAAGCTCCAGCGATCCATTTATGGACTGGGGAAAGCCTCTCGGAGCTGGAATAAACGTTTTGATAGTGTGATCAAAGCATATGGTTTTATACAGACTTTTGGAAAAGCCTGTATTTACAAGAAAGTGAGTGGGAGCTCTGTAGCATTTCTAATCTTATATGTGGATGACATATTGTTGATTGGAAATTATATAGAATTTCTGGATAGCATAAAAGGATACTTGAATAAGAGTTTTTCAATGAAGGACCTCGGTGAAGCTGCTTACATATTAAGCATCAAGATCTATAGAGATAGATCAAGACGCTTGATAATTTTTTTTCAATGAGTACATACTGTAACGCCCCGTATGTAACCTGCCATATTTGTATTCCAACTCTTGCCATTTCCGGCACTAAGTTATGATATTCCTCCTTGTTGGGTTTTGTCTTCATTTTGTTTTTGTCCTTGTCATGCATCTCATATCATGTCATCATGTGCATCGCATTTGCATACGTGTTCGTCTCATGCATCCGAGCATTTTCCCCGTTGTCCGTTTTGCATTCCGGCACTCCTATGTCCTCCGGTGTCCCTTTTTGCCTCTTTTCGTGTGCGGGTGTTAAACGTTCTCGGATTGGACCGAGACTTGCCAAGCGGCCTTGATATACTACCGGTAGACCGCCTGTCAAGTTTCGTGCCAATTGGACTTTGTTTGATAACCCAACGGTTAACCAGGGAACCGTAAAGGCCTCGTGTGTGTTGCAGCCCAACACCTCTCCAAAGTGGCCCAAAACCCACCTAAACCCCTCCATCATCTCGGTCGTTCGATCACGATCGCGTGGCCGAAAACCGTGCTCAATTTGGAGCCTCCTAGCTCCCTTTATGTATAAATAGGTGCCTTCCCCCAAAAATCCCGGATCAAATCCACCCCTAACCCTAGCCTCTTCTTCCTCCCGCCGCCGGACGCGTCCGGATCGGGCCGGACACGTCCGCCCGCCGCCGCCCGACCAATTGGACGCTGACATGTCACGCCGCCCGCACCCACTTCGCCGCCTCCCGCACCGGCCCGCCCGGCCCGCAGCGAGCCCCCGAGGCCCAATCGCCGCG